>NC_057732.1:38359938-38490671 GCF_004010195.1 Chiloscyllium plagiosum | reverse complement strand
CCTCCCACTCCGCCAAGGACATGCAGGTCCTTGGCCTCCTCCGTCGCCAGACCATGGCAGCACGACGCCTGGAGGAAGAGCGCCTCATCTTCCGCCTAAGAAACCTCCAACCAAAAGGGATGAATACGGATTTCTCCAGCTTCCTCACTTCCCCTCCCCCCACCTTATCTCAGTCCCAACCCTCTGACTCAGCACCGCCTTCTTGACCTGCAATCTTCTTCCCGACCTCTCCGCCTCCACCCCCTATCCAGCCTTTCACCTTCACCTTAATCTCCTTCCACCTATCGCATTCCCATCGCCCCTCCCCCAAGTCCCTCCTCCGTACCTTTTATCTTAGCCTGCTTGGCACACCTTCCTCATTCCTGAAGAAGGGCTTATGCCCGAAACGTTGATTCTCCTGCACCTTGAATGCTGCCTGACCTGCTGCGCTTTTCCAGCTACATATTTTTCAACTCTGATCTCCAGCATCTGCAGTCCTCACTTTCTCCTGCTCTTTTTGCCGCTCTGGCTAACTGTTCAAAAAAGTATACTTTTTATACCCCAAAACATCGGATCATTTCATTGGTTTGATGCCATCCAAAATAGTAAGATTCAAATTTGATTGGACTTTTGTACCTGGGGCATCTTTTAATCTAGCCAAATTTTGAATTTTGTTTTTATATCCTGGCAACACAGAATCAGACATGTGTTTCAACCCAAATGTTACATTTTTAGGTGTTCAGCACACTTTGTGCTAGCCAGAATTTTCAGCTCCCTTAACGGTACAGTTCACCCACAACTTCATAACAACCTTCAGACCATTAATTTGAATTGTTGATTTTGTTTTTATACATTTTTCCCTCAGCTTTTTAATTATGATTAAGTGTGTGTCATTTGACATTTCCAAAAATTGAGGTTGCAAGTTTTAAAATATCGAAAGGTGCTTAGTTTCAGTTCTGTGAAGTTTTTTTTAAGAAAGAGATCAGAAGTAATTTTTGCTGGTAGTTAATGTTAGATTGGGTGTACATTACTTTAAGGGATGATAGTGGAAAGCAATGGAAAACGCTTAAAAAGCACATAAATGAACTGCAAAAAATTTTTTATTTTTGTCTGACACAAAAGTGAAATGGAAAAGGTGATTAAACCATGACTTAAAAGGGAAGTTCGAGAGTATTAGATCCATGAAGAGGCATACAAATTGTCCAGGAAAAGCAAGGGATTGGAGGAATGGGAGCAGCTTAGAATTCAGCAAAAGAGGGCAAAGGGATTGTTTAAGAAAGTGTAAATAGGATATAAACTTGCATGGAGCATAAAAGAGAGTCATTGGCATTGATATCTAAACATAGAGCATTACTCTCTCCTTTAGTATAAGGTGCAGTTTGGATTTCTGGGAATTTGGAACAGTAGGAAATTGGTGTTTTTTGTCAGTGCCATATAGTTTGTCAGGACTATATTTTAAAATAATGAGGACTATAAATAAGGTTCCTATTTGACTTACAGAAATTGATACAAAGCATTTCCTGAGGCTTTAATTTTAAGTGGTAAATCATGACAGGAGAGCTCAAGGATGTGTTTTTCTTGCTGTTTGTGGGAAGTTGGGAACATATCCAGTGTCTGGGGCCCTCCTGTGCATAGAATACCTCCAGCTGCATAAAATGAAAACCTGGATTTTGGAGCTGGATCAGTGACTTGGGACACTGTCTAGCATCAGTGAGATGGCGAATATCAGAGATAGAGAGGTGGTCACAATGCAGGCTAAGAATCCAGAAGTAGGAAGTGAATGGACGACCATTAGACACAGCAATAGGACTAGGGAGGCAATGCAGTAGTCTTCAGTGCCTATTCCCCTATGAAGTAGATATACTTTTGATACTGGTGAGAGGAAAGCAACAACAGAAATTCTTTGCAACACAGTTGGCTCTGCTACACAGAGAGGAGTGAAAAAGTGAGGAAATGCAAAGATTTAGGGGGATTCAATTCCAAGGGAAGACAGGTACTTCTGTGGCTGCAAATGAGATTGTACGGTACTATGTTGCCTTCAAGGATGTCTCAGTGCGGCTACAGGCCATTCTGGAGGGGGGAGGGTGAACAGCTACAATAGACATAGCTTATAAATGGGATGAGGTTCTCAAAGCAGAATATAATGAGTTAGGAATTAAATGAAAAATTGCAACATCAACAGTAACGATCTCCGGTTTGTCATGAGTGCCATGTGCTAGCCAGTTGATGTAGCAGGATATTATCAATGAACCTGTGGCTGGAGAGGTGTGAAGGGGACTGTGTTCCAGACTCCTGAGACTTTGGGATAGTATCTTGGGGAGGTAGGAACAGTACACCTGGGCAGGACCAGGACTGATGTCTTACAGGGAGTATTTTCTAGAGTGGTTAGGGAGGCTTTAAACTAAAATGGCTGGAGGGTGGAAATCTATACAAGGAGTCAGAGGAAGTGGAATAAAGAAAAGCTTTATGCCAAAATGCACGAAGCATATGCAATGTAGTGGCTGAATTAATTGTGCAAATAGACAAAACAGATGATAGAGTCAAGATTCCAGAGACATGGCTGCAGGGTCATCAAGAATGGGAGCTGAATATCCAGGGGTATTCAGTATTTAGGAAAGATGGACAAAAAGGAAAAGGCAGTAGAGTTGCTTTGCTGGTTAGAGAGGTAATTAACACAATTAGTGAAGAGAGTATCAGCTTGGATGATGTGGAATCTGTATGGGTAGACCTGAGGAAAAAGGGGAAAAAAAATTACTGGGAGTTGTAAATAGATCCCAGAACTGCAAGGGTGATGTTGGGAATGGCATTCAACAGGAAATTAGCAACATTTATAATTATGGGTGATCTTTAATCAACATACAGATTGAGCAAATCAAATTACTGACAATACTCTAGAGAAGGAATTCCTGGAGTGTTTACTGAATGGTTTTCGGGAACAATATGTTGAGGACCCAACTGGAGACCAGGCCACCTGAATTGAGAATTGTAAAATGAGAAAGGAATGATTGGCATGTGGCCTCTTGGGGATGAGTGACCATAATACAATAAAATTCTTCATCAGAATGGAGAGTAATGGAGTTGATTCCAAGACCTGAGTCTTCAAACTAAATAGAGGAAGTTACAATGGGATAAGGTATGAGTTAGCTGTGTTAGATTGGGTGTACATTACTTTAAGGGATGATAGTGGAAAGCAATGGAAAACGCTTAAAAAGCACATAAATGAACTGCAAAAAAATTTTTATTTTTGTCTGACACAAAAGTGAAATGGAAAAGGTGATTAAACCATGACTTAAAAGGGAAGTTCGAGAGTATTAGATCCATGAAGAGGCATACAAATTGTCCAGGAAAAGCAAGGGATTGGAGGAATGGGAGCAGCTTAGAATTCAGCAAAAGAGGGCAAAGGGATTGTTTAAGAAAGTGTAAATAGGATATAAACTTGCATGGAGCATAAAATCTGACCTTTTAAGTTTCTATGACTATGTGAAGAGAAATTGATTGGGAAAGACACAGATCCCATACATTTAGAAGCAGGGGAATTGATAACTGGGAATAAGGAAATGACTGGCCAACTAAAGGCATGCTTTAGTTCTGTGTTCACAAAAGAGAACACAATTAGCATACCAGAAATGTTGGGGAACACCGGGTTTGGGGAAAGAGATGGATATCAGTACAAGTAGAGAAATGGTGTTGTGGAAATTGATGGTGATGAAGGCAGGTAAACCCCCTGAACCTCATTATCTACATCTTTGTACTTAAGGAAATAGCCCAAGAAATGATAGATGCATAGCTGGTCATTTTCCAAGACACTCTTGATCCTGGAACAGTTCCAATTTAATGGAGGGTAATCAATGTAGCCTCTCTATTTAAAAAGTGAGGCAGAGAGAAAGCCTGGGAATTATAGACCAGTCGACCTGATGTTGGTAGGGAGGAATATACTAGAGTCTGATATAGAAGATTTAATTGCTGAGCACTTAGAAAACAGTGAGAGGATCACATAGAGTCAGCATGGAATTATGAAAGGGAAATCATGCTTGACAAGTTTACTGGAATTCAACAATCTAATTTGTAGAGTTGATGTGAGGAGCCAATGAATGTGGTTTATTTGCACTTTCAGAAGGCTTTTGAAGTTTCTCACAGCAGACAGCATGTAACATTGAAGTACATCTGTTTGGAGATAGTGTATGGAAATGGATACAAAACTGATTAGCAGGCAAGAGAAAATGGAGATAAATGTGTCTTTATTTGAATAACAATGACTATTGCGGTCACAGTCTAAAGGTGTAGGAGTAAACCATTTCAGACTGAGATGAGAGTTTTCTTCACCTAGAGAATGGTGAGTCTAAACTTCACTACCACAGAAAGTAATGAAGGCCAAAACATTGTATGATTGTAAGGGGGCATGACATATAGCACTTGGGGCTAAAGGAATTAAAGGATATGGGGGCTCAGTGGGAACAGACTGTTGAGTTGGATGATCAGCCATGATCATAATGAATGGCATAATTGGCATGAAATGCTTATTCCTCCTATTTTCTATTTTTAAAAAATAATATCTTTATTTTCCAAACTCTAGACAATTGTACAAGAATAGCAGAATTTTACCATTGTGATGAAGCAAAGAGCATGGGTTGCTATACTGGAGATATTAATAGCTTGTGAATAGGTAAAAACCGTGCTAAATGACTTTCAGGTAAGCCTGAGGTCATCGGCTTCATAGCTACAAAGGGTAGATCAGATTACTTTGTAAAGGGTGAAAGCTTAACATATTGGTCCAAAGAGACTTGGCGATCCATGCATACGGAACATTAAAATGTTGCGGGTGCGTCTGAAAAATGATTAGAAAGGCTGATGGGATACTTCTCTTTGCACTGAGATGATTAGAATACAAGGGACTAGATGGTCATAAAGTGCTCTCGTTAAGCCATGAATGAAATGTTGGCCAATTTTTGGTATTGCATCTTTCAAACAGTGTATTGACCTTGAATAAATTGCATTGTGGAATTACTAGAATGATACCTGGAGTCGAAGACAACTTACATGAACCAGTATTTCCTGGAAGTTAGAGATTTTAGGGGAGGGCTTGAGAGAAGCTTTCAAGATATTAAGAGGAACAGATAAGGTAGAGTTGGGGACTCTAGGACGAGAGAATGCAATCTAAACCTTTGCACTAGATTTTTCAGACTTGAGATAAGAAACATTACTATATAAACAAAGCTGGCAGAAATTTGAAATTGTCTTCTGGAAAGGGCAGTAGTTAGGTCAGTAGTTAATTTTAAATCATGGTTGATTGATTACTGTTGACCAAAGACATGAGGGGATTCTGACAAGGGTGTGTAGGGAATTAGGCCACAGGTAACTTGCACATCTCTGCAGAATCAAGGAGATAAACAGTCTCTTTCTGTTTCTTTTTGACAGTGGAGGCTATTGTAGCTAAGCATGGACTCATCATCATGCAAGCATTCTGGCGGGGGTCTTTTGATTGTTGTTAGAAGCACTTTGGTTTTGTTTATCTTGCTGTTATCATGTTTGTGAATTGTTACTTACTAAGAGGTAATGATAATTAGGTTTTAAAAGTATTTTCCTTACTGTAAAACATTTTGGAATATCTCATACTTGTGAAAGACACGATATAAATGCAAGTCTTTTTCTTTTCCATTCTCTGGATCAGTGAAAAGAGGAGGAGCCTGATGTATAGATCACCAGCAGGCTAAGAGAATTTGGTTAACTTCTCTCAAAGCTATCCATTTAAATTCCTTTATGCATTTTTTGCTGATGTGGTAAGATAAGTTGACTGTTTAATCCTAAAGGAGCATTTTCTATTTCCCAGCTTTTTCTCCTCGCTCTCCCCCTCCCTTTAGCTTTCTCCCTTTCCAAAGTGTAACACTCTACCACTATCATAGTCATTCAGATACAATAAGCTTTGGAAGCATTGTAGATTTTATGGCACTTTCAAGTCCAGGATGATTGTTGGATTGTAATGCTGAAGCTTGATCTGATTTACTTCTCCCTGCTATATGTGGATGTGAAGGGGTTAATGTCAGAGTACAGTTAATCTATGTTATGGGGCCTTTGTCAGAATACAGAAGGAGCTTTTAAGGGACCAACCTGAGGCTATTGTATTTCTAACAGTCTCTGTAATAATGTGGGTCATATTCATATAATCTGTAAATAGTTGCATTAATTGAAACAGACTTTATATTGTTTAGTCAACAAGACTGTTCTCTGGTTAATCACAAAGTAACTCCCTCGCCACTGATGATGTTACTTAGCCAGGTAATGAAACGTCTGATATCAAACCTACAGCTCAGTGAGCAAACCTACACCCTAAATCACAAAGGTTAATTAACACTGTAGTTTTTCAGACTTGAAGGAATCCCTTTCACCCAAACAACACTTTCAACTCTGCATTCCTGCTGAAGAAGCAAGATGAGGGAGTATTTGATGAATGGTAGTACACTGGTTAACTCAGAGGAGCAAAGAGATCTTGGGTAATTATTCACTGATCCCTAAACTTGGGAGAGCAAGTGTAGGAGAGTTAAAGTATATGGCACACTTGCTTTTGTCAGTTGTGACGTAGATTATAAGAATAAGGAGGAATTTTTGAACTCCTTGTTTAGGCCAGAGCATGGGTACTGTGTGTAGTTCTGGTCACCTCACTAAAGGAAAGATGTGAAGGGGTAGAGAATGAGGTTAAACAGGATGTTGCCTAGGACGGAGCAATTGAACTATAAGGAGAGACTAGAGCAGAGAAGGCTGAGGGGGGTCATAATTGAGGTGTATGGCTAGGGAGAGGATGGAGCAGCTGTTCCTGTAGTTGAGGGTCAGTCATGAGGGGGACATAGTTTTCTGGTAAGGGGCAGGAGATTGAAGGGATTTGAGAAAAAAGCATTTTCATTCAGAAGGTGCTGGGAATCTGAAATGCACTGCCTGGGAAGGCAGTGGAGGCTGGAAACCTTAAACCTTTAAGTAAAAATATTTGGGTGAGCACTTGAAATATCATAAGATTCAAAGATCTGGGATTAACGTGCCTTTAGTTGTAGTGATTGTCAGTGCAAACTCGATGGGCTGAAAAGCCTTTTGTGTACTGAATGACTATCACTTCAAACAAAAGATTAAGTTGTAATTTCCATGTTCTGACTAAAATTCACTCATGATTGACAATTCATTGTATCCTGTTGCCAGTAGGTGAGGAGCAAGCAAACTGCCCAAGAAGAATTGAGATTTGAATATGCTTAATTGTGTAGTGATAGTTGTATATCTGCACAAACGTGTATGGATGAACTACAGTTACTTCATTATTGGGGGAACTTTGAGTGAAAATAATCAGATAAATTCATGGAATTGTAGCAATGTGGATCTGAACCATTTATTGTATAGTTTACCATGTTTTCATATGAAATCTTAACCTAGCCAAAGAATGGCAATTTAAAGTAGCTTCTGTCACTTGTTTTCTGGAAGGGGTTTGCCTTGGGAGACTCTGGGAGCAACTATACAATTCTTTATGTGAATTCCCCCAACTCAAGTGGGTAACCATTAATGAATTGAATTCATGTTCAACAAAGACTCCAATCACTGTCTTTCCAAACTCCAGGTAAAGAACATACATAAAACAGTTTCATGCAGTGACAATTTGTTTTTTGTATTCTTGTTTCAACTTGCAAATGAACTTTACATGCCAGTAAATTCACGGATTTTGATGTTTTACTTACTGGAGGGATAAGAACTCACTCTTCACTCTTTTGCCTAGAGAAGATAGCGGTGAGCTGCCACCGTGATCTGCTGCAGTCCTTGAGGTGTAATGACACCAGCAGTGCTGTTAGGAAAGTAGTTCTGGGATTTCAACCCATCAACTATCAAAGAATGACAATATAGTTTCAGGTTCAAATGTTTTGGGGCTTGAAGGGGATCTCGCTGGGTAGTACAACTCGTAGAATGTTTGTGTATCTGCTGCAATTGTCCTTCTCGTGGTGAAGGTCGTGGGTTTGGAGGGGGCTTTCAGGCAAGCCTTGTTAAGTGATTGCAGTGCATCTTGAAGATGATACATGCTTCTGCCACTATTTATCAATGGTGAAGGTGGTGAATTTTGTAGGTGGTAGATAGGGTACCATTGTAGCAGGGTGCTTTGTCCTGGATAGTGTCACACTTCTTGTTTGGAGCTATCTAAATCAGGCAAATGGAGAGTATTCCAGTCACATTCCTGATATACTTTATAGCAAATAGGCATTTGAAAATTAGATCTGAGACAGACACATGTGTAGAATTTGCTTCTTGAGATGTGATTGCTTCTTTTGCATCATCCTTAAATTATTCCTGGAATTATTAACATTCAAAATCCAGCGGTTGTATTATTATAAAAGATTCATTGGAATCCTTATTACTGGTTGTTGTTACAGCTGTTGACTTTGTACTGATACATTCATTCCTGATTCTGTATTCCAATATTTGCAGCAAATATTTTGTCTTTGTTATACACGCTTTTCTTTTGCCGCCTTAGGGCTATCAAGAATGCTAAAGGACTGCACAGTAAGAAGGAGGTGCCAATCCATCGTGTGGCTGATATCTCTGGGGTAAGCTGTTGCAGACAATCGCTGCTGCTTAAAGTGGGTTAAATCTAATTTTATTGTTTGTTTGCTGAATTCTGCAGTGTTTTAAAGACTGTGATCATGGAAAAATAACTAATGCACACAGCGTTACTACTTTGTATTGTAAATATGTTATCTTTAATGATAGTATTGCTAATTTTAAATTTTGAGTGTTGGAAAACATAGCAGGTCAGGCAACATCCGAGGAGGAGGAGAATCAACGTTTTGGGCATAAGCCCTTTATCAGGGATGAGGCTTGTGGGTCGGGGGGCTGAGAGAGAAATGGGAGGGGGATGGGGTTGCGGGGGGAAGGGTAGCTGAGAATGCAATAGTTAGATGAAGGTGAGGGAGAAGGTGATAGATTGAACAGGAGGGTGGAGCGGATTGACGGGAAAGATGATGGACAGGTCAGGAGGGGGCAGTGCTGAGTTGGAGGCTGGGACTGGGATAATATGCAGGGAGAGGAAATGAGGAAACTAGTGAAATTCACATTGATCCCGTGTAGTTTATGGGTCCCAAGGTAGAATATGAGGCATTCTTCCTCCAGGCCTCGGGTGGTGAGCGTTTGGCGATGGAGGAGGCCCAGGACCTGCATGTCCTTGGCGGAGTGGGAGGGGGAATTGAAGTGTTCAGCAATTGGACAGTGGGGTTGGTTAGTGTGGGTGTCCCAGAGATGTTCTCTGAAACAATCTGCAAGTAGGCATCCTGTCTCCCCGATGTAGAAGATATTGATGTATATGTAGACGAGCCCCATGGCTGAACACCCACACCAACCAACCCCACTGCCCCGTGGCTGAACACCTGCACCAACCAAACCTACTGCCCTGTGACTGAACACCTGCAAGCACCAACCAACCCCACCGCCCTGTGGCTGAACACCCGCACCAACCAACCCCACCACCCGATGGCTGAAAACTTCAACTCCCCCTTCTACTCCTCCAAGGACATGCAGGTCTTGGGCTGCCTCCATCACCAAACCCTCACCATCCGACACCTGGAGGAAGAACGCCTCTTATTCCACTTTGGGACCCTTAAGCCACACAGGATCAATGTGGATATCACCAGTTTCCTCGTTTCCTCACTTTCCCTCCCGCCACATTAGCCCAGTCCCAAGCCTCCAACTCGGCACTGCCCTCCTGACCTGTCCATCACCGTTCCCATCTATCAGCTCCACCCTCCTCTCTGACCTATCACCTTCTCCCTCACCTTCATCTACCTATCGCATTCTCAGCTACCTTCCCCCCCAACCCCACCCCCCTCCCATTTATCTCTCATCTCTCTGGCCCATAAACCTCATTTCTGATGAAGGGCTTAAGTCCGAAACATCAATTTTCCTGCTCCTCGGATGCTACCTGACCTGTTGTGCTTTTCCAGTGTCACACTCTCGACTCTGTTCTCCAACATCTGCAGTCCTCACTTTCTCCTAATTTTAAGTTTGTTTATTGTGAATTTTAAAAAATTAAGCAGTCATTGCAGATATTGTTCACCCTTTTGAAATGGAAGTTTTTTGCTTGTGATTTAAATTGATTTTGATGCAACATGTAAAGTCTGATGTATATTAATTTGATAGCTACACTCCACAGTGTAAGCAAGTAATATGAGGTGGAATTTCACTGATGTCAGGAGGGAAGAATGGGAAAGGTAACAAGGCTTTTGTGAACCCAGTTCATCAAAAATATTACAAGATGAACCATCTTCTGTGATAGAGGGAAGGATCCTAATTCTAATGATTGCTGTGCTGAGATTGCTGTTCTTTCCTGGATGTAAAGATACTTGAAACTTGTTTTTGCAGCTGCTTCACATTTCTTAAATGTTTGCCATTTCATAATTTTCTTGATTTTAACCTAATAGATGGTGGTGTCTGAATTTGACCCATTTAGTGTATTATTCAATCTCTGATGTGTTCTTATCCGTATCAATACATTTCTGGTCACCGGTCAGTACAGCACTCAGTACGAGTGTGTTGTTGTAGTTTAAGAACAGCCTCTTTTGAGTCTTTGAGTAAAATTATAGATTTTGTTCAAGCACATTCTGAGGGTAAGCTTTGCTTGGTTGTCTAGAATAGCTTCATTCCTGATGAAGAGCCTATGCTCAAAATGTCAATTCTCCTGCTCCTCTGCTGCCAGACCGGCTGTGCTTTTCCAGCGCACACGTTTTGGCTTTGATCTCCAACATCTGCAGTTCTCACCTTCTCCTAGAATAGCTTCCTGTAATACTAAGGTTTCAGTACAGCTTACCTCTGTAACAGAAGCTTTGTATTCAGTTCCTTTGCCACAGTTTGTTTGCCATGGAAGATATATTTGGAACTCAACCAAATGGATTGACCGTCAGTCCTATAAGTCTTTTGAGGACACTTTTAGTGCAATGATCATGTCCTTTCCTCTGAGCCAGAAGGCTTGCTTCCAAATTCCACCTGTTCCTGTTTTTTCACCACCGTGTTGGAGCATTGCTGCCTCCACCCATCATCATCTGGACAGAGCCACAAAATGATTACCAATGATGGATTTGGATATTGTCTCAAGTTCCCTAAATCCTGCCACCAGCAGTAATGGGCTTAATGTTTTCAATGTCATTCCGAATGTCTCAATTCTCTGCCCAGATTCTGGCATTCACGCAAGTGTTCTGGAAGAGGTGCACCTCATAGTTGAAAAAGTTGACGCAGTTTTGTAGATTGCACATCTCCATGGAATTTCAGCAGTATATGTTCAGTTCCTCAAGCCAAAGCCATACCTGAGAATTTTGGTAATGCATAAAGGTGGACGGTGTATCTCTTGGATTCTTCTCTGTATTGAAAGCCCTTTTTGATTAGTAATCACACTGTACTTACCCATACAAGCATAAGTAGTCTGCTAGTTTGCAGCTGGTATTGGTCTTGGTTATGTTAACCCACAAGTTACCTCAGGATCATGATGTACTCTGAGAGTATATGACTGCACATCAATGGGTGTTGTACTCCTCCAATTTGTTTCCATTAAAATATCTTCTTTGGGTGCACATACAGTAGTAAGTCGTGGGCTACACCATAATTCAATCCCTTTTCATTCTTCAGCTTGGTAAATGATACAGGGTTAGGTGGTGGTGCTACAGGTAATGTTACACCAATTCCATTCAGGCCGAGGAAGCAACTTTGCAGATTATTTGGAGGTCCTTTGAGGATTCTTGTGGTACAGTGGTAGTGTCCTAAGCATCATTCACTGAAACTAGGTGGGTTGCAAATACTTTCCCCCTCCCCAGATTTGTATTGATCAAACTCTGGCCACTAACATTTGGGCACAGTTCTGAAGTGAATATTTTCAATATCCGGTTTTCTTTACAATTATGTCCTGAACTGCATCTTTTTTTGCAAATTGAGAGTTGAATGGATATTTTGTCCTTTGGCCTAAGTCTTAGTGTTTCCATGCCCATTGTGAAACTTGATAATTTATACTAAAGATTTACTATGAATTTGGGACTGGAATTATTGCTATTGAAATATATGCAAAGAAGAGTTATATTGAATAAAAACCATTAACTTTGTTCTGTTGTCCACAGATACTGCTGAGTTTCTTCATCACTTTTTTTTATTACTTCTGAAACACATCCTGTTCTCTTTCTGCTCTTGCAGCTCCATACCCAGGATCGAAAGAATTGTTCCAGTTAAGAATAAGCTGATTGGTTATGTGGAGCATAAAGTTAATTGATATTTTGGTTATTCCAGTTGGCCTTTAACTACTTAAATTATAGGTCACTTTTAATGTATTTACTCCACAACCCCTCCTTGTACAATTTTACACATCCCATTAGTTGCCTACTTCTTTCATAAACTGTGGAGATATTTTACAATTAACAGATTATTAATATAGTTAAAAGCAAAAGGAAAGCATTTGTATTTTAATTTTGCCTGTTTATTGTTTATTTTAGCTGTCGGCTTCTTTTCAGTAACTTGCTAAATTGAGCTATGCCTTTTACATTTCAAAATTATCCCTAATTTCAATAACAGCATTATTGGGCTGACAAGTTTCCTCTGGTATTTAATTTATGCTGTTCAAAAGAAACCTTTCTTCTTCTTCTTTTGAAACATTGAAGCTATGTTATCTGTATTTTCTGGTTTACAAAAAATCTTAGTAAACCTAAAATAACTTATTTTAGTTCGTCGATTTTAATTATAAATGGCTGATCAACTTGAAGTTGCTGTAAATCCCATTCTACTAGTCTGCAAAAGGTGTAAAGGATCTATTCTACTTTAGGCAGAACAGGTTATCCAGTGGCGTGAAAACTTAATCTTAAGAGTTCACTTTGCTTTGATTTGTTTTCTTTGGAGAAACAGATAATTTCAATTCATACACTGTCATTCTACAGGTTTAAAAAAGAAATTTTGCTGAACAATAGGAAGTAAGACTCTATTTCAAACTCTGCCATTCTTTCTAGCAGAAATGTCTGCAGCATTTTAGTGTGATGCCAGGTCACACCACAGTTGTTTGGCTTCTCTCTCAAACCAATCTGTTTTTAAAAATAAAAAAAAATTCTTCCTTTTAACACCTTGAGCCCACTGCATGAAAGTCAGACTATCTGCTTTCAATTTGTAATTAGCTGCCTCCGAATTTATAATTAATTTTCCCTTTTGAAAATTGTATTGTGAACAGTATCCTCAGATCTTTAATTTTGTAAGGTTTTGAAGTCAAAAAATCAATCTAATTTAGGATTAAGCATAATCACTCTAAATATCCCAGTTTATACCGATTTTAATTATAAAAGAAAAATCATTCTAAGCATGTGAAGTTAGTATCAGATTAAAATTCTTCACATTTTGATCAGAATACTTTGCAACCATGATTTTGGCCAAAAACAATCATTTCAGGATTTCTTCCTTGAAAACTTAAAATTTTAATACCATTCTGATAAGTTATTTTCCTGCAATCCCTTGCAAAGAACCTTAATTTATTTAGTCCAACCAAAAAAACCTGTAAGCTTGCATTCTGAGTGCAGTAGATCTACAACTTAACTTTAAATCGCATTAGATTGAAACAATCACACTTAATCATAACCGTATATCAACATTTGTGAGCTTCCTCGCACTTCATAACACGCATTCAATTTAACATTTTTGCTTCAGATAAAAAGTTTTTGAACTACTAATTTACATCCAGAAGAGAGAAGAAAAGGATTCAAGAATTGGACCGTATTACATCCCCAACTCAGAGTGGTCCTCCTAGAAATTCCACTCACGACAAGCAGCACAGTTGATTTTGAATGTCTGAAACATGAAGTATTCTTAGACCACTTTTACAGCAATTTTGTACTGAGAGGTTTCACAGACATTGAACACCCTACAGCTTTGAAGGAATATAAAACCTGACTGCAGAGGGTTAATGAATATCTCCTGGCAGGCCAGAAGGCAGAAATGTTCTCAGAACCAGGATTAAGCCATTAAATACAAACAGATGAGCTATACATTTTTTTTCAACAGGTATCTAAATTACTGCTGTGCTTTCAATTTGAAAGCAATTCCAAGAAAGTAGAAATTAGCTGGACTTTCTTTTATGTCTCAACTTTACTTGTGGATTGGTGGGAGTGAAAAGAGCAAATTGTTTTCTTTGTGACCAAGTACACAAGCAGCAGGTTGTCATCTGAGAGGAGCTCACCTCTTATCTCAGTAGTTACCAGTCATTATTGTCTGCTCAGTTTCCCTTTTGAATTGATATAGAAGATGGCATTTGTAATAACATTAGCAAATTTGCTGATGATACTAAGCTGGGTGGCAGGAGGATGTTAGGAGATTACAAGGTAACCTGGACAGGTTAGGTGAGTGGTCAGATACATAGCAGATGCAGTTTAATGTGGATAAATGTATGGTTATCCACTTTGGTGGCAAGAACAGGAAGGCAGATTACTACCTCAATGGAATCAATTTAGGTAAAGGGGCAGTACAAAGAGATCTGAGTGTTCTTGTACACCAGTCAATGAAGGCAATCAGCCAGGTACAGCAGGTAGTGAAGAAGGCTAAATAGCATAGTGGCCTTCATAACAAGAGGGATTGAGTATAGAAGCAAAGAGGTTCTTCTGCAGCTGTACAGGACCCTGGTGAGACCACACCTGGAGTATTGTGTGCAGTTCTGGTCTCCAAATTTGAGAAAAGACATTCTGGCTATTGAGGGAGTGCAGCGTAGGTTCACAAGGTCAATTCCTGGAATGGCGGGACTACTTTACGCTGAAAGACTGAAGCGACTGGGCTTGTATCCCTTGAGTTTAGAAGATTGAGAGGGGATCTGATTGAGACATACAAGATTATTAAAGGATTGGACACTCTGGAGGTAGTAAACATGTTTCTGCTGATGGGTGAGTACCGAACCAGAGGACACAGCTTAAAAATACGGGGTAGACCATTTAGGACAGAGATGAGGAGAAACTTCTCCACCCAGAGAGTGGTGGCTGTGTGGAATGCTCTGCCCCAGAGGGCAGTGGAGGCCCAGTCTCTGGATTCATTTAAGAAAGAGTTGGATAGAGCTCTCGAGGATAGTGGAATCAAGGGTTATGGAGATAAGGCTGGAACTGGATACTGATTGAGGATGATCAGCCATGATCATATTGAATGGTGGTGCAGGCTCGAAGGGCTGAATGGCCTACTCCTGCATCTATTGTCTATTGAATTCACAAATTGGTCTGCTTGCTTGTGTTAGCATCTGATTTGTATTGTTCCACATTTTACCCCACCAGCTAAGAAATTGCCTCCTATGTTATTTCACCTGGCTGGAAATTCTTTCATTTTGTAGATGTGACAAACTGCTGAATGATGTATTGAAGGTGAAAGTAATGAATGTTGAAGGAGTGCCAATTGAGTGGGCTGCTTTCCATAGGTTGTATCAAGTTTTTTTGAGTGGTGTTGAAGCTGCACTCATCAAGGCAAGTGATAAACCTTCCATTTCCACTCCTATTTTGTGCCTTGTAAGTGGCGTTCAGGAGGATTCATAGCCTTTGACCTGCTGTTGAAGCTGCAGTGTTTATATTGGTTGGTCCATTTCAGTTTCTGGTTAATGGTAATCCCCAGGATGTAAATAGTGAGGAATTCAGCTGTAGTGATGCCATTGAACCTGAATGGGTGATGTTTAGATTCTCTCTTGTTGGAAGCAGTGCTGGAACTGTTCTTACAAGGCACAACTGTTGCATACACATTAGCCCAAGTTTTCATGTTATTTTGCTGCCTGTTGTGCAAACATCAGTGAACATTTCTAATTCTGACCTTATGAAGTAGGGAAAGTTATCGATGAAATAGCTGAAGGTAATTGAGCCGAGGAGACTTGCAATGATGTCTTAGGGCCGAGATAATCGTCCTCTAAGGCTGTAATCAGGTCAGAACCTTAATCAAACATCTGAGTCTGTTATTCATTTGCAGGTGCTGCTTGATATAGTACTGTTGAAGACCCTTTGATCACTTTGGTAATGATGGAGAATCAACTCATGAAGTGGTAATTGGCCATGTTGGATATGCCTTACCTTTTGTGTCTGGACATGTTTTTACATTTTTGGGAAATGCTCGTGTTGTGCCTGTACCGGAACAGCTGGTTCTGAAGCACAATAATATTGCTGCAATGTTGTCAAGCTTATTGACCTTGCAGTATCTCGTGTCTTCCTCCATTCCTTGACATGTTGAATGAATCAAACTATTTGAACACTTGCCTCTGATACTGAGGACACTGGGGAAGCCTTAAATCCTCCATTGACACTCCTGGCTGAATACATATAAATACTTCAGTCCTGTCAATTGCACTGATTTGCTGGGTATCTCCCATCTTTGAGTATGATGAGGTTTGTGTGGCTGCCTCCCTCCCTTCCTGTTGGTTAATTGTTCATGGTTGGAAATGGCAGGTCTGCATAGCTTAGCTCTGACCTGATGGTCGTGGTCACTTCTGGCTATTGTATGCGATGTAGGTATGATGTCATAAGTGGTAAAACTCTCCAAACTTTTGCATAAGCCCCCATTTGGTGGTACATTGTCCTTTGCAGTCTTGCCAGATCTGTGTTTATTGTTGTCCTTTCAGGTGCTGAGGTCGATGGCAGATGATCCTCTGGTTTTCATCTTGTCTTTAGACTTTTGAGTTATTTAGCTCAACTGAATCGCTTGCTAAGCTATTTCAAATGATAGGTAACAGTTGACTCGCATGTTGTGGTTCTGGAATTGTGTGTAAACATGAAGTGGCTAAAGGGAAAACAAGAACAGCGGTATCAGCAATGAATCTTTATGGGAGATATTACATTTTGATCATTCAAGACATATCTTTCACAGTAAGTTATGGTAGTTGCCATTGTTAAGTCCCTGTGATATTGCTATCACTCTGCCATCTCCCCAAGATAGATTTATTGCAAAAGCTACATGCACATATGGAATATAAATTTAGAAATATTTCACTTGGCTGAGGTTGTGATGCTGAGCATATGCTTTGATATTCTGGAAGATCTGGACATTTTCTTTCACTCGCTGTTCACGTTCTTGCGATCACCAAAGATTGGCTATATAAAATGATTTGGTCACATAATGGTAAGAATGTGCAACCCTGACACATTAAGCGTTGAAACAGGAAGCATGTGTGCAATCCAATTTTATAAGCTTTCTGTGCTCATAGGTCAGATTGAATTTCATCTTTAATCTTTGTTCCATCTAGTTTGGCCTTTCATTTCTTTTGTTAATTTGTAATTACAATGAAACCAATTCTTACTTGACAACAAAATCTGACACTCCGGTTGCATTCTCCTTGGAATATCTGTTCGTCTCCTTGTTCTTATGAGGTTTATTATTGCTTTTGCTTAATACTTTGGCTGTTTAAATCAATAATGGTAAAAGTTTTCTTCATAATGAAGGTTTGCTGACCGTAAAGCTTATTGTGTGAATGTTTTCTACTTTTCTTAGTTAAGATGTTTCAATTGGGGTAGTTGAATGTATTTTTGAAATAATATAGGCCAGAAAGTTAGTTGTTTTGCTGCTTCATTGTTAATTAATTGATGCCTTAATCATTATAAAGATGGCAATGCTTATGATGTGTGATTGTTGTACAATGTTTGAGCTTGTGGACACCATATATTCAAGTAGAATAGGTCTACAATGAGGATCTTGTGACAAAACTGTGGCTTTAAGAAATATGTGTCCCTTTTTTTAATGAAGAAAAGTTGTGACAGAGGTGAAGAGCAGTTTGTTCCAAAACAGTAAACAGCTTGTAAAGCCTTGAGTTTTATAAAAAGTTGGAACAACAGAATCAGCTTGAATGGGTTGGGTTAACCTTCCGTAGAACCAGGATTTGTTGTTAGTTTTAGCCTTCAATAGTTGTTGCTGTTTGTCTCTTGAAGTTGGATGTGAAAGCTGTTTTTCCTGTTGCTGTTACAGCTAAAGGCATGGAAGCTCTCTTCCTATTGCTAGAACTGCATGTGATACAATCAATTTTACTGAATTTGTCATTGCCAAGGGAGTACTTATGGGCTGTTACTATATTGGAACAGTTTATATTTAGTAGTTAAATAATCTATTATTCTGTTAGGTTTTCCAATAGAGTTAAGTTATTCCAGTTCTTTCTTTTATTGTATTTTAACTCTGACGTGTGAATAAAGTGTGCTTCACTTTAAGACTGGTAGTTTGATCAATCAAATTGCACCTGGATCACAATGTTTGTCCCTTGTCTTTAAAATAAGAAAAAGTGAGGATCTCTGCCATCTCCTTCATGTATTTTGAGGAGGCTTGGTCTGGTCCATAAGTCTGCAGCTGGAAGAATTTTGGTTCAAATTCATTTGAGCTGGAGACCAAGCTGTAGACACTACAACACAGGGAGCGTTAATCCAGTGACCCAGATAATGTTCTAGGGACTTGGATGCGAATTTTACCATGACAGATTATGAAATTTGAATTCAATAAAACATTTAAAGATCTCCTAATGCTTACCATTCCCATATAGATTTTAGCCTCTGACAATGCTTTCACTTAGTTACTGAAATTTGACTTATAATAGTAACTCAGTACCCATCTAGGAGAATTATAGAATCATAATGCATAGAAGCAGACCTTTTTGGGCTAACCAGTCCATGCTGAATATAATCCCAAACTCAACTAGTCCCACCTGCCTTCCCAAAGGTACCTGCCTAAATGTCTTTTAAATGTTGCAATTGTACCCCATCAACCACTTCCTCAGGACGTTCATTACATAAGTGAACCACCCTCTGTTTAAAAAAAAAAGCCCGCGTCTGTTTTAAATCTCTCCTCTTACATTAAAAATGTGCCCCTGAGTCTTGAAACTCCCCATCCCAGGGAAAAGGCACCTACTATTAACCCTATCTATATCCCTCATGATTTTATAAACTTGTATAAGGTCATGTCTTAACCTACTCCGCTTCAGTGAAAAAAGACTCTGCCTATTCAGTGTTTCTTTTTAACTCGAACCTTCCAAACCCGGCAACATCCTGATAAATCTCTTCTGAACTATTTCCAGCTTAATATCCTTCTATAACTGGACAACTGGAATTGGATACAGTATTCCAGAAGAGGCGTGACATATGTCCTGTACAATTGTAACATGGCTTGCAGCTCTTACACTCAAAGGACTGAGCAATGAAGGCAAATGTGCTAAATGCCTTTTTAACTACCCTGTCCACATGTGACTAAAACTTCAAAGAATTATGTACTTGAAACCCTAAACCCTCTGCTCTACAACACTACCCAAGGTCATACCATTAATTGTAAAAGTCCTCCTCTTGTTTGTTGTACCAAAAAGTAATACCTCACATTTATCCAGATTGAACTTCATCTGCCATTTTTCAGCCCATTGACAAATTTGATTAAAATCTCTTTATAATTTTGACCTTCTTTACTGTCTACTATGACACCAATTTTGTGCCTTATATATTCTTATCCAAATCATTTCTATAAATGACAAACAAAAGAAGACCCAGAACCGATTACTGTGGGACACCACTGGTGACAGGATCCAGTCTGAAAAACAATCTTCTACAACCATTTTGTCTCCGGCCATTAAGCCAATTATGTATCCAGTTGGCAGGCTCATCTTGAATCCCAAGTGACTTACTTTGTGGAACCTTATCAAAAGCTTTACTAAAGTCCAAGTAAAAGTGTAATAACATCCCTGATTTTCCTGTGGATAAATAGTATTTGCTGCTTATATGCAAGTGGTGCAGCAGCTTTAGGCAAAGGACATTTACATGGTATATATGTGCTAAGCTACAAGCAAAAGAAGGGGAATGCCTCTGGTTCCAAAACCATTCCACCACGTTACCTCTTGGTCCACCTCCTTTTAAGGAGAGCTCCTTCCACTACTGGCTCCTTTTCTCAAAACCGAGAAAATACAATGATGTATTGTGTCAATTGAGACATGAAGGTTAAGATTACCACTGCCTTTGTGCACATGGCTGGTCATATCTTTCAATTCTCTGTCTTGGCCATAGTGATACAGTGGGTGGATTGCTTACCTCATTGATATTGCAGTAGATGCATGACTGGTAACTGTTGCCCCTAAGATTGGTTATTGCAACTGCCATGAACTGATTTGATCAGTGTAGACTCACTGACATATCTGTAGCCAATCCCCAAAGAAACCTCTCTTTGCTGTTTCGCTCCCCCCACTTTCTGTCATACTTATGGTTACCCAACAGTATATTGAGAACACTATATCACCCCTTAATGCATACTATGGGCCA
Source organism: Chiloscyllium plagiosum (assembly GCF_004010195.1). Classification (NCBI taxonomy): domain Eukaryota; kingdom Metazoa; phylum Chordata; class Chondrichthyes; order Orectolobiformes; family Hemiscylliidae; genus Chiloscyllium; species Chiloscyllium plagiosum. The sequence continues at coordinate 38,470,443 of NC_057732.1, read as the reverse complement.
TGGTTCACCCAAAGATTTACATCTTGGTCTCATTGCATACCTAGCACTTTGACCCTATCTGCTCACACTGCTGCTCTTTCCCAAAATGTAGCTAATACGAGCCTGGAGGGATTTAATGTTCAAGGTGTGCACTTATGACTTTTTCCAAATTCCTTTTGGTATTTCACTCACCCATAAGGCTCTTTCCTTCCTGCTCCCATCTGCCTAAAGAAAAAGTGTTTGACTTCTGTTTGGTCAAATGTTCCTCTTGCACAAGGTGTTTCAGTCCAAATGTGCGCAGTAATTAGAGTGATCATCCCTATGATTTGAATGTTCATTGTAGCTATGGTCTTTTGCTGAGGGTATGAGCGCAGACTATTAGTTCTCACGAACTCCTTTAGACTACTTTAGCTAAAAATTCTAATGCTTCCAATGCCCTTTCGATGTGATCTCTATGCATAGTGCAAGAATCTCTGTCAGTGTTATTGAGTAGGTTCTAAAGCATCTTGGCTGCAACCCTGCTCTAACAGGGATGGTCTTTGCCACCAACAAATCTCCTGCCAATTCATGTTCCTCTACAGGGTTTGCTGTTTCCGGGTCCCAGATCACATTTTGATCCTGACTATCTGCTGTGTGCCATGGAGCGGAGCGCCTATTTCCTCTACATATTATCATAACGTATCCCAGTTGGGACCTATGCCTTTCCCCTCTGTCAACACATCTGATCGTATTTGCATAGCTCTCTATATTAACTTAAATGGGATGTACCCACTCCATGAGCTATTTCATGATCTTAATCCCATAAGTAGGTTAGGAGGGCACCTACCCATCTTGTCCCTTTTCCCCTTGAGCTCTTTGCTAAAGCTATTTGCAGGGTCTGATTAATCCGTAATGCCATTCCTGGTGATAGAGAATGGTAAGGGATGTGGAATTGTAGTTTGATTCCCAATAACTTGGGTTTCCTTCAACACCCTCCCAGTGAAATGAATATCCTATTCTGTTTGTAGTGGGGTCTTCATCAGGGTATTATTTCTCTGACACGTATCTTTGCTACAGTTTTGGCTGTGAAGTCCCTAATTGTAAATGCTTTCATCCATTGAGTGAATTGTTGACAATTACGAAGCAATCGGTCTTCCTTTCACTTGGTGGCAGGGTCTGGTAAATCTGCTTGCAGATTTTCCACTGGCTGCTTGGGGTGTATGTACTTTCCCCATCTTCAATTTTCCTGCCTATCTAAGGTTAACGTCTGCTCACGGCTAGAATTGTTGGCAATGTCTCATATATATGCTTGCCAATTTCGGAGTGATCTTAATCCCTGAATATCCTATCCCATGGTATATTTCCAATTGGCTCTCTGGATTACCCTTTGACCAATGCCTTTTATTTCTTTCACCATATCCAATCTTCTCCCTTAACTACTCGTTCCTGTTCCCACTTCTACTCTCTCCCTTTGTTGAGACCTCTGCCTTTTGCAATGACTGTTCTTCTATTGACCATATATCTTTATTACTTCTAGCTGTCCTTCTGTCTTTTTTGGGTCCAGTAATCTCCCCATTTGTTACCAGCTTCTTGTGATTTTTCTACCTTTGTGTGGGTCTCAGTCTTAATCACAGGTATGTTGATGGGTCTCCTAACTGTCTTTACCAATCAGTTAAGTATTCCTTCATATCTCACTGAAACTCCAGTGGAGGTAACTTACTCTCTACGATACCATGTAATTGTGTACTCTCCCAAAAACATAGCAGCTATCATTGCATACACTTACTCTCTTACCATTTATGTGTGGCAGGGTGACTAATACTGCTATGTGGGTTGGGTAGTCTCCAGGCAATTCATTCCATCTTGCATACCCCTTCTCCAGTCAATATTGCATACTCTGTTCTCGAGCTTCCCTCATGATATTTCCAAAAACTTTCAGCGTACTAATTCCATATCTTCTTCTAGGGCATCCAATCTCATATCTCCACACTGGTCACTCTATATGCTCTTGGCATTCTTAGGTTATTCCTTCTCCTAACACCAGTCCTTGGGCTGGGTTACTTTCCAATGTTCTTGGCACTGTCCTCATTATTATTCCCCACTTCCTATGTATATCCTAAACTTCCAGTGAAAACTGACGCAGGGCTCAGTTTATTCTGACCTTAGCATGATATGGTGGCTCTCCCTTCCCAGTCAAATTTGATCAGATTATTATTCCACCTACTTGTAATTCCAACATTCTGCTAAGCCTTGCAGGCATTCCTTTCCTCCTTATTCTTAATACCTTTGTTTTTTGAATCATCATGGATAAGCCTAAGTTAATTATCAATAAGGAGTTGGCTCAGTGAAGTTGGCCCCCTAACAATGTCTACTTCAAGAGATGGTTCCTATCTCTCTGCTAAGATATATTCCATTGACTATGAAAGCCTCTAGGTGAGGGATGCACTATCTTGCTTTCTGGAGTTCCTTCCCTCCTTTCCTCTTTTATCTATGTAATTTTGTTTTTAAAAATCCATTATTTCCATCTTAGAATTCTTACTATTGTCCTACAGAGTGATTTGGGATATTTTGCATTTCAAAGATGCTACAGAAGGAAACTAAAGGGAGAAATTCAGTTGGCTGGATGTTTTGATGCAGTGTGGTACAAACATCATGGGCTTAATTCCCACGCTAGTTCAGGTTACCATGAATGACTGTCTTTCTCAACAACCTCTCTTCCCTCGACTGATCTGTGGTGACCTTCGAGTTAAACCACCATTCATTTCAGTGAGCAGCCTCGTGGTCCTCTGGAACTAAGAAGACTTGACTTTTACAGGCAGAAAGGCATAGAACAATCATGGAGTTAGATGAAGTTGAGTGGGAAGTGTTATGATTACGAGCAAGGACTAGCTGGGCTAATTTGCTAACTTTGATGCCATAAATTCTACGTAATAAATTGTATACAATGGACGGAATTGTTTGATATTTTAAAAATCTGATTATAACGCATAACTAGATTATTAAACACTGGCAATAAGCAGGTATAGATATAGAATAATTCAGTTTCAACACCTCAGGCTTGTTGTCACCTGGTACTAAGTTTCCTCCTCTTGAAATATTTGTCTGCTTTTGCATGAAAATGTGCAATACTTGGTCTTCACCTGAAGCAAAGCAAGGTATGTACCTTAAAAGCAAACATAAAGAAATGATTTCTGGTTTGAAATTAATTACAAAGATTGACCCTCATAATTGATTTTGCAATAATAAAGAATAACATTTTTGTATCCACTTTATTGAAATGCATAATGATGTTTAAAGCTCCATTAAATTTCCTCATGGCTTTTTCTGTTCCATTGAAAATAGTCACATTTGATCATCATAGAATAAGTTGCTCTTTATCATCAGTGTAACCATTTTGGTGACTGTCTTAAATGTTTTATAGCCTTAATAATCCATGCTGTGATGAAGTACCTGAAATTGCACACGCAGCTTGACTGTGGCTTGGTCATCGTCTTTACAAATTGATTACCTCTGATCTTTAATTCATATTTATTCATGACCTAATTTCTTGTACTATCAAGGGGTGACATTTAAATCATCAAATGTTTCAGTTTTTATTTATTGAATCCTTTATCATCATGTGTATTCAATATAAAAGTGAAACGTATGTACCATCGCCATGCATGATGCCATTCGCATGAACTTAAAATAAAAAACAAAGGATTTCAATCACATCCTCCAAACTTGTGCTGAATATAGTTTTGTGATCATAATCTGTGAGCACTGGTAGGAGAAGGTGTGTGCAAACTGGAGAACCTGTGTGCATGGCCAAGGTGACAATCCACAGACATTTGAGTCGATTATTTAGCCAACTGACTGCCTCTCTTTAGTGGTACAACCAGGTGCCTTTCGGCAGGGAGCAGTGTCTGGTGGTAAGCTTAGGTCTTCCAAGACAGGTGGACACCAAGGAGAATTAAGTGCCTCAGTGCCCGTAGGAGTAATACTTTAATCAGATTACGTTTGCTTTGCTTTCGAGATCTCTTGTTACAATGTGACATAATGTTTCTTTCAGAAAGGGCACTTAACTTCACATTGGCGATCTTGGTTGAGAAATTAATAAGCAGGACTTCAAAGATAGTAGTTCTATATTACTCCCGGTGCCCCACAGTAGTGAGTATAAGAATTGAAGAATAATGCAAATAAATAAGTGGCTGAAGTGGGAAGGCTTTAGATTCTTGAGACGTTGGGATAGTTTCTGGAGGAGAGAGACCTGTATGAGTTGAATGGCTTTTCTCCCAACGGGAATGGGACTATTAACTATAGGTTTGCTATTACTATTCAAGCAGATGTAAACTAGATTGATAGAAGACAGAAGCTGAGATGAAATTGGAGGTTAAACTCCAAGAAATGAATCTGGAAGACAGGAGAAAACAGTAGGTAAGAAAGAAGTGAGTTTGGCAAGGTCAAATGGAATGTATTTTAATAGAAGGAGCCTGAGGAATAAGAATAGGAACTAAGACGTTACAGACAGGCATGTGGAGTATGATATCACAGCTATGACTGAAACTTGGTGAAAGAGGAGTACGATTGGCAGCTCAGCATTCCTGATCATAGGATATTTAGATGATATAGAGAGAGGAATAGAATATGAGGATGACCTGCAATATTGATCAAGGAATCAATTACAGCAATAAGGAGGGATAATATCCTGGAACGGTCATCAAATGAGGCCATGTCGATCGAAGTAAAATCCACAAAAAGGACAAAAGGCACTTAGGTGTGTACTATAGCTTCCCAAAGTCCAGCAGAGAGAGGATCAAATATGAAGTCAAACTTCAGGATGTTGACAGTGGGGGATTCACTGAAGATTATGCCATTGAATGTCAGTAGACAGTGGTAAAATTCTTGGTTGAGATGGTCATTGTCTGACATGTATGGTGTGAATGTCACTTGCAATGTGCAGTGTTCAATGTTAAAGGATGACACAGAGATGAATATTAGAGTGGAAGCCTATGAAATATCAAAAGAAGTTAGCATAGAGGAGGTGTTAGTGATTTTGGCACCCTGAAAAGTGCCCAGGAAAAATGTCATAGTTTGTTGAAGGAGGCAAAGAAGGAACTGTCAGGGCCACTGGCAGTCATTTTAAAATATTCTGGCCACAAACAAGATGCCCTGTTAAAAAGGGAAGAAGAAATGGACCAGGAAATTACAGACCATTGAATGCTGGGAAACCTTTGAGTGTGAATTCAGAGTGTCAGAGTTTATCTGCACTCCGAGGGAGAGGCATTAGTCTCTCAGCATGGATTTGTTAAGGAAAAATTGCGCTTGACAAATTTGATCAACTTTTTTGAGGAGGCAACCAGGTGTGTTGATGAGGATAATGCATTTTGATGTGGGCTACATGGAATTTAGCATGGCTTTTGATAAGGTCTCACACAGCGGACTGATACAAGAAAGTAAGAGCACTGGGATAGGCAAAGTGGCATGTGGGATCCAAAATTGGCTCAGATATACGAAGCTAAAGTGTTGGTAGAGGCATATTTATGTGCCTAGAAGTATGTTACTAGTGGGGTTCCATAGGCCATTGCTATTTGTGGTGTACATTTAATGCCTTGGATCTAAATTTGGAGGCTGCAATCAAGACGTTTGCTGATGACAGAAAAGTTTTTAGTGATAGAGAGGATCGTAAATTGCTAGAAGATATCAGTGGACTTCTAAAGTGGATGGCGCAGTGAATTCAACCTGGAAAAGTATGAGGTAGTGTGCTTGGGGAGGGCTATGAGTACACAACGCTAGGACACACAGTATTGAACATCAGAGCAATCTTGGTGTGTGTATCCACAGATCTCTGAAGGTAGCAGGACAGGTAGATAAGATGGTTAAGAAGGCAATTGGGGTACTTGTCTTTATTAGCTGTCGCACAGAATACACCAGTAAATTCATGGTGTAATTATTTAAAATGCTATTTAGGCCATAACTAGAGTAGTGTGTGCAGTTCTGGTCCGTCTTTAAGGAACAATACGATTTTACTATGAAGCATGCAGAGGAGATTTATCAGGATGCTGTCTAGGCTTTAGTGTCTGAGCTGGGAGAAGGATTGGATAGGCTGTGGCTGTTTACTTTGGAACAACAAAGATTGAGTGGGATACTTATGGAACTGCAAAACATTATGATGGGCTTAGGGTGTATAGGAACAAACATACTTTTTCCATTGTTCGAGCAATCAAAAATAAGAAGACATAAATTTAAAGTAAGAGTTTGGTTAAGAGGATAGTTGAGAATTTTATTTCACTCTGGTGGGGGATGCTGGAATCATTGCCTGAAAGTGGTTGAGTCAGAAACTTTTGTAACATTTAAGAAATACTTAGGCATTCATGTGTTGCCATCACTTCCAGGTCTATGAACCAAAATTGACTGGCATGGATGCAATGGGACAAATGGCTTCCTCTGCTGTAAATGTTTGAGAATAGAGCTGTTTAATCAAAATGAAATTTTGCCTACAGCTGTGCTAAACTCTGTGTAGTTTGTGAATTTCACTGCCAGTGTCAAGCCAGGTACATGTGCTGTAATTCTCAACAGTTTACTGATCAAAACAAGAAAGCATTTTCTTCTTGCTGTTCGTGATAGGCAGAATGAACACTGCTCACCTGGCATGTTTTTTTGCAAAATGCAAAGCAAAATACTGAGATGTGATTTTTGGTTGAGCAGCACTTGCTGAACAATGCTAAATGTCTTAATTGCTGCAATATTTAAAGTAATCAATCAAGCTCATAATGTGGCTTTTTTGTTCTTACTAAAAGGTTGGCATACATTCTTATCAGGAACCCATTCTTTCCAAAGACAAGGAATACATTCAAGCCTTTCACTGATTATGAATTAGCCATTAGTATGGGGAGTCTGTTCCCTATTGCCTTCTCCATGATAATGCCTTGACCAATAATTATTGATGGGCAAATTAACCAGCACTCCTTTTCTCCTGTAATGTAAACTGATGTATCATTTGAAAATTGGCATTCTTGCACTTGGACTGATACATGCAAAATGAACAGCTTTGGCAGCATGGCAACAATGTTCCAAACCATATTTTGGTCATGACTTTTTTTTTAAAAGTAGTGCCAGAAAATTATCATCATATAATGTTGCAAAATGAGAGAATTGAGTTTGTTAGAAACCTGAAGAAACAAGGTTTCCATAAGCTTAATCAATGTCTGAAAGTTAGATTGATGTATAAGCTGCAGTAGGAAATTTACTTAAGAAAATATTTTTCTGAAGGAAACGCCTGAGTTATGATTAAAGTAATGAAGAGTTTAGAAAAGTTTGAACTGGAAAGTAAGTTGCTTTAACTTATGATTTGGAGGTACTGGTGTTGGACTGAGGTGTACAACGTTAAAAATCACAACACCAGGTTATAGTCCAACAGGTGACCTGATGAAGGAGCAGCGCTCCGAAAGCTAGTGCTTCCAATTAAACCTGTTGTACTATAACCTGGTGTTGTGATTTTTAACTTTGTTTTAACTTAGACATTGAAAACTTACTTCTGAAATAAACACTGCATTAAAAGAAAAAGGCAAGCATTTATGTAATATCTTCAGTCAAACATCCAGAACTGCTTTAAGTGGGCTACTTTGAAGTATAATGATTGCTGTTGAGTAGCATTGTATATATCAATTGATGACTAATTTATTTGTGCGATGGTTGAAAGAGAAGCATTGGCATGAGCACGAAGAATTATTTTCTGCTGGAATGTTCCTCAAGATATTAAATAACCAAGTTGAACAGCCTTTTTGTAACATCTCATCTAAAATAAAGTTCAAAGCAGTGTTTCCCTGGCAGTTTTCAGTTTTGAAGCTTGAATATTGTGAAAACCTCGAAGTGAGCACTGCTGGGGATTAGGGCAAGGATCATTACCTTTCAGTGGTGCTGGAAGAGCACAGCAATTCAGGCAGCATCCGACAAACAGCAAAATTGACGTTTCGGGCAAAAGCCTCAGGGCTTTTGCCCGAAACGTCGATTTTGCTCCTCTTCGGATGCTGCCTGAATATCTGTGCTCTTCTAGCACCACTGATCCAGAATCTAGTTTCCAGCATCTGCAGTCATTGTTTTTACCTCATTACATTTCAGTATAAAGTAGAAAGCAAGACCACTGCAATGTGTGGAATTGGATTTTAGCTTGTGAAATACATAATTTGTGACTGATTCTTGTGGAGAAATTATAGATAGATAAGAACATGTTCTCTTAATTTCAAAAAGTAAAAATATTCAGCCTCCACTCTTGAAATGTTGTATTGTATGAAACTCTCTTTGGTAGTCGGGAGCACCTGTTTTCTTGTAGGCAGATTCCTATATGGCTGAATAAATGTGGTAAATCCCTACGAAAAAAGCAATTTGAGCCCTTAACAGCTGAATAGCAAATATGATTATAGCTCCATTCGTATAACTTGACAGAGTCTCTGGCTGTTCGGTGAATGTCATATATAGAATAATAGGTAGCTGAGCATTTCTCAAAGGAGTGACAGAACTTGAAGGCATTGAGTTGTCTTAAATTGCAAGAGTAAAATGGAGCGTTTTGACTAGTCTTTCAAATTCAGAAATGGAGTTACAGCTATCATATGCAAATAAACTTTCTTGCACATCGCAAACAAAATAACCAATTTAAGCCCCTCAACTCAACTTGCGTAAGATCTGATCAATAGTGGAACTTAGCTACAAATTCCACTCAACCTTGTCTGTCTTTGAATGTCCAGGGTTCAATCCTTCTGCTGAATTGTTTCAAGTTCTGCTGCTGAAGAACCCTGAAGTTCAATTCTTATAGGATTTTCTGAATTGTGAAGTTTCTGATGTTACATTATTGATGATCCTTTAGATCACTTCATCCATGAATTTAATTGCACTTCTGGAGTCAAGTCTGCAGCTTGCTGCCTTATATGGAATAGTTTCCAAATACAACTTTCTTGCAATTAACCCCTTTACCTCAGGACATTCCTTCTGCAGGCAGTCTTAATTGCCCATTTGTCACAAGGCAGCAGGTAGGTTATAAAGCAGTGTTACCTTCTCTCCTCCAGAAAACAATTTGTTTTTATTGCTTCCCAGGGATGGCTGATTAGTATGTTGCTTTTTATTTCTTTATTACAGTTTCTCATTGTTCCTTTCATCTCAGAAACAGTTTATTCCACGAGGATTCCAGAAGCATTCTGAGTAAAAGTGTCACATATGGAGTCCTGATATAAATTTAATTTTCAAGGAGAAAGTGAGGTCTGCAGATGCTGGAGATGAGAGCTGAAAATGTGTTGCTGGTAAAGCACAGCAGGTCAGGCAGCATCCAAGGAACATCCTCCTGTTCCTTGGATGCTGCCTGACCTGCTGTGCTTTACCAGCAACACATTTTCAGAGTAAATTTAATTTTGTCAGCCTCAACTAAGCTAGTTCCAAGGAATAGAATATGGTTGCAATCTGGCAGAAAATGACTAATGTAAGTATACAAAACTGTTGATTTGGAAAATGAATGTTACAGTGATATGTCCTTCTGAAAATTTGATTAAGTTAATAATTTTCAGATATTGGTCATCTATTTATGATTTGCACATACCAGTCTGGCAGTGCCACTTTTGATGAGTGATCTGATTTAAGTTGCATGTCTATATTTTGTTGAGTCAGCATTCTTCCGTTGGCTTCTTTGCCAAAAACAGAAGATTTTGAATACTTTAGAAATATGATTCTTGTGTAGAATTACCTTTCTTTTGCTTGCACTTGGAAAGATACTTATAGAGTCATAGAGCTGTACAGCATGGAAACAGACCCTTTGGTCTATGCTGACCAGATATCCTAAATGAATCTAATCCCATTTGCTAGCATTGGGTCCATATTCCTCTAACCTTTCCCATCCATATATCCATCCAGGTGCCTTTTAAATGTTGAAGAGTGTAATGCTGGAAAAGCACAGCTGGTTAGGCAGCATCAGAGGAGCAGGAGAGTCGCTATTTCGGGCATAAGCCCTTCATGAGAAATCTTTTAAATGCTGCAATTGTACCAGCCTCCACTGCTTCCTCTGGCAGCTCATTCCATACATGCACCACTCTGTGTGGAAAAAGTTGGCCCTTAGGTCCCTTTTAAATTTGTAAAAATCCTTTAAAATCTTTTAAATCTCACCTTAAACCTATGCTCATTAGTTTTGGGCTCCCTTACCTTGGGGGAAAAGACCTCGTCTATTCACCCTACCCATGATTTTGTACACTGCTGTAAGGTCACCCCTCAGCCTGTGATGCACCAAGGAACATAGCCCTGCTTATTCAGCCTCTCCCAAAAGCTCAAACCCTCCAATCCTGGCAACACCTTTGTAAGTCTTTTCTGAACCCTTTCAAGTTTCGCAACATCCTTCCTATAGCAGGGAGAGCAGAATTGCACACAGTTTTCCAAAAGTGGCCTAACCAATGTCCTGTACAGTCACAACATACCTCCCAACTCCTATCCTCAATGCACTGACCAGTAAAGGCAAGCTTACCAACTGCCACCTTCACTATCCTATCTACCTGTGACTTTAATTTCAATGAACTACGAACCTGAACTCCAAGATCTCTTTGTTTAGCAACACACTGCAGGATCCCTTACCCTTAAGTGTTAAGTCCTGCCCTGATTTGCCTTTCCAAAATTTAGTGCTTCACTTTTATCAAAGTTAAATTCCACCCGCCACTCTTTGGCCCTTTGACTCATCTGATCAAGATTCTGTTCTCTGAGGTAACTTCCTTCGCTGTCCACTACATTTCCGATTTTGGTGTCATCTGCAAACTAACCATACCACCTATCATCAAAGAACCTCTACAGTGTGGAAACAAACCATCTGGCCCCAGAAATCCAGACCGACCTTCCGACGAGTAACCCATCCAGACCCGTTCCCCTACCCTATTAATCTACATTTATCTCTAATTAATGCACCTAACCTATACATCCTAAACACTATGGTCAGTTTAGCATGGCTAATTCACCTAACCTGCACATCTTTAGATATGTTCACATCCAAATCCTTTATGTAAATCTTGAAATTGTTGGGACATTTTAACATAAGGGCTCAAATCTCCCCATATTTTGGATGTCGTTGTCATTAACTTTCACGTGTAAGGCCTATCAAGGTTTATATTAGATTCGATTACTTAGTGTGGAAACAAGCCCTTTGGCCCAACAAGTCCACACTGACCCTTCGAAGAGCAACCCACCCAGGCACATTCCCTACATTTACCCCTTCACCGAACACTACGAGCAATTTAGCATGGCCAATTCACCTAACTTGCACATTTTTGGACTGTGGGAGAAAACCCACTCAGACACGCAGAGAATGTGCAAACTCCACACAGTTGCATGAGGCAGGAATTGAACCCGGGCCCCTGCTGCTGAGAGGCAGCTGTGCTAACCACTGTGCCGCCCCTTTCTTTTGCTATTAACCCAAATTTGCCTTATTAACAATGTGCCTCATCTCAGTGGTGCCCTGTCCATTGCGAGCTTGGTTCTATCACTCAGTGTAGCTGGAAGAACATACCACTACCTGGCATCCTGGAATAAACTGGCATACCTGGCATAAACTGGCATACCTGGCACTGGTGCATGCTTAAATAGCCTACTACATACCTAGACAAATGTGGCAGCCTGGAGACGTGTATTTTGTGACATTTGTCTCATTCTTGGCAGAAGGGAAATTCATACCTTTTTTTTGTGGAGGTCTGGTGGATGGGATGGTGCAGAAAGAAGACTTATTGTGGCAGGACCCACCTACTAAAGGGGTTCTCCTTTGTGTCTGAGCACTACTCCCATCTGCCTTCAAGATACAGCCATTTGCTGCTGATGTGGTGCAGGTGTAATTCTGACATAGCATGGTGGTGTGCAGCAACATGCCCATCCCCTTGACTGGTGAGTCCTGACAATAATGACAAGCCATCTAGCTTTGTATTTATATTAAAGGGCAAGGCAAGGCAGGATAAGATGGGTCGAGATGCTGAGCATCCAATAGATGTAAATTGAGTGAGCAGCCCTGATGTGCAGCCTGGCCCAGTCCATCAGCCAGATGGATGTCTTTATGTGCTAAATATCTTTGCAGCAGCAATTGAGTGTGAGATGTAAGTAATCTCCAAAGTGAAACAATAAAGTGCAGGTGCATTCTGTAAGCGGATCAGAGATGTGCCATAAGGGGTAGAAAGTTGGCATGTTCGTTGCCAAGGTCTTTGGATGTTAGATGCGTATTTCCATTTCCAATAGTGTGTCCCCTGAACCATTAGTGTTAAGATACAGGTCTGCAGGACAAGTGGTAAACTAGAGTCACCAAGTTCCCAATCTGACTTTGATTTTGGGAATTTGAAGTGTCTACATTCTATCTGGCTCATAGTGGAAAAGGAATCTCTATTAATAAAGCGAAATTCAGTATTAATGAGGGTGATAATGACAAGTATTGGCTGTTAATATGTATCACGCTGTTCACTAGCAAAAATATAGTCTTGGAACTCTGTTGGAAAATGTAGTTTGTTGCTCCCAGTGGCATAGAAGACGTCACCAGATTTCTCTCATCCTCTTAGATTTCTTGCGAAAGCCCTGTTATTCAGGGCCTCATAAAATTCTTCTCAGGGCTATCCATGTAGTATTATAGTAGTAGCTCCACCTCTGAACCAGTAAGGTCTGGATTCAAGTCACACCTACCCTGAGCATGTGTTGTAACATGTCTGAACAGGTGGCTTAAAAAATATCTAAAGTTCCTTTTATAATTGGGAATATTATTTTGTTTGTGGCATGTTTGCCCTGCTTGAATGCTGTGAAACATTGCCCCACTGGCTCCCAAAACTTCGTATAAAGAAGGCAGTAGAATCGATAAAATAAGTTTTTTGCTAATGGTTTATGATACTGATGAGAAAAGAATGTTTATTTTGTACTAGCCCTAGCAGGCTGTTAATCTATGTCAAAACCAACTTAGAACATGAGTTCTTTTAAACCATAATACACTGTCAAACCGCCAGTAAAATCTATCTTCATTGCTTTTATCAACATAATGCAATTTTCATTGTGCTGTGTATAAAATAATACATGCAAATAGGATGCAGGGCAAAGTGGACTATAGATTAGCTCATAAATATCACTTAATTTTTGATGAATAAAATGGATTTTTATCAAACTTTTAAAAGGTTGCTTTTATTTTCTCAAACAGAATTAGTTGCACTGTCCGTTAACTAAGACTTTGGGATAGCTGCGATTGTTGAGTTGGAACTTTGAACAGTTGCTTGCCAAGTACTGTGTAGGAGCATGAATGGGTAGTTTTTTTGGAATTTCAAAGTGAAAGCTTAGTGGAAAAATATGAAAATATTTGAGATGTCTTATATAGATAATGGTTCTGAAGGGATTACTATTTGTGTTATATTGACTCCAGCTATTCTACTGATCTCTCCGTCTGAAAGCGGAGACATGGTGTTCTACTCTTAGTTTTTGGAGGGAACGGATGTATCTGCAACACACTCATGAAGGTAATTATGCTTGTTCATATAGTCATATTTATTTCTATCCTGCAATAAACATTCTTGGTATCCAATAACATTGCATCCTCTTCTGTGACCCTCTGTGATGCTGTAGCCCTCTGTAGGGCTATCTCTGATCATGAGGTAGGGCTATAGCAAAGTAAAGATAAATGGTCAATGACAGCAAGTTAATTCAAACAACCCTAACTGAATGTTGCATACTTGTGTGACTATGCTGTTCCTTTGACAAGATTATGTTGTCCTTGTTTTTTGCTCAGAGGGTCTTAAAGGCAGAGGTTCCGATGTATCTAGTTGAAAAGACTTAAGTTTTTTTAAACAAAACACTTGTATAATGAAAGGGGAGCGGCCAGCTGGAGGGAACATGTTCCCAGGTTTTTTTTTCTCTCTCTCTCTCTCTCTCTCTCTCTCTCTCTGTCTGTCTGTCTGTCTGTCATGGGGATGTTGTAAGTGTTTGGAACAGCATCAACTTGTGATAAAGGTGATTTAGGTTTTCAAATAGTTATGTTATTCTAAATTTGGTTCTCTTTTGTTTGTGTACATTCGATAGTCTAAGTAAATCCTGTCTTGTTTAAAACTGAGTGATTGGTCAGCTGCATAACTCCTGGAATATCCACTATACACTTGCTTAAAACAACTAGAAGACTGTGGTCATTTGGAAAAATACCAAATAGTTGCAGGGGTTCAGATCTGAACAGCACCACAAGAGAAGAGGTCCAGAAGAAGAAATAATTCCAAACAAATGACCTTAATATGACAACAGACAGAGAGACGTAGACAGTAGAAGCAGCAAGAGGATGTCCACATTCCAAAGGCAAAATGTAATTCAGGATTTGGTTAAGGTTGCTGGAGCAAGAATTTGGGCTAGGAAAAAAGAGAAAACATAGATGCCTTCATGAACGAAGCACAGTGAAGAGCACTGAAAGTTTCACAAGCTAAAGTGGGGGGACATCCATCGGGGAAATGGGAATAACTTTGTGAAAAATATTGCAGATCTGACCAGGGCATTGGTTATGCCACTTTTGGAATGCTTTACTTTATTCAATTCTGGTCTTCCAGCGGTTAAAGATGTTGTGAAACTTGAAAGGATTCACAAAAGATTGACAAGGATGTTGCCAGGGTTGGAGGATTTGAGATATAGGGAGAGGCTAAGCAGGCTGGGGCTACTTGCCCTGGAACATCAGAGGCTGAGGGGTGATCTTATAGAAGTTTTTATCAAATTATGAGGGGCATAGATAGAGTGAATAGCCAGGAGTACAAACTAGAGGGCATAGGTTTAAGGTGAGATGGGAAAGATCTGAGCAGAGGGTGATGCATGTATAGAATGAGGAAGTGGTGGAGGCTGGCACAATTATAACACTTAAAAGGCATCTGGATGGGTATATGAATAGAAAAGGTTTCGAGGGATATGGGCCAAGTGCTGGCAAATGGGATTAGATTAATTTAGGATATCTGGTTGGCATGGACAAGTTGGACCCGAGGGTTCTGTTTCCATGCTATATATCTCAACGACTCTGTGACGAGAAAGGCAGTGCAAAAGAGAGCTCTCGCATGTCACAATGCATATTGCCAATATTGACATTTAGGCTCAGTGAAGTCTAGCTGCATGCAACAATGAAAGGACTAGCAAACAAGTCCATACCTGGATGACAGAGGCTTTCAACTTATTTACAATGAGATGAAGAAATGGTCACTGTAAACCCACCATTATGTTAGGAAGGAGTTCTATGATTTTGACTCGGTGACAGTGAAGGAAGGCTGACATGCTTCCCGTGTGAGGATAGTAAGTGGCTTGGAGAAGAATGTGCAGGTAGTATTTCTTCACTTATCTACTCACCTTGTCCTCAGCCATGATAATGGCTGAGAGTTTTGAATATTCTGTTTAAGGTGCAGTGGTGAATTTCTGCAACTTATCTTTCAGATGGTATATACTGCTGCTACTGTGTGTCACCAGTGGAGTGAGTGAGTGTTTGTGGATATGGGCTGCTTTACCTTAGATATCAAGTTTCTTGAACATTGTAAGAGCTGCAGTCACCCAGGCCAGTAGTGAGTATTTCACCACACTCTTGGTTTGCCTTGCAGATGATGGACAGGCCTTGGGGAGTCAGTTACTTGTTACAGGATTTCTTATATCCATCTGCCCAAAACCTGTTGCACTATACCAAAATAATGCACTCAGTGAACATCCCCACCTCTAATCTTATGACTGGGGGGCATCATTGATGAAGTCGCTGAAGGTGGTTGTACCTAGGACATTACCATGAGGAACTACTGCAGTCATTTCCTGAAACTGAGATAACTGACCCCCAATAACTACAGCTATGTACTCTTCGTCTTGGATATATTTCCTACCAGTGGAGATCCTTCCCCCAGATTTTCATTGACATCAGTTATGACATAAATAGAATCACCAGTTCTACTGATGCTAAATAGTTGTCACTGGTGACAAGGTATTCTACTGGTAGTCTTTTGGAGGGAGCTGGGGTGCCTATAACACTCCTTTAAAATTGTATTAATTACACCTGACCAGATGTATTGTATGCATTACAAACCTGCAATAAATCTTGTTATCTAAGAACAATTTTCCTTCCATAGGCACTCAGCAGGTGTTTATCCTTTAACACTAATCAATAAGTAGGCCCCAAAGATGAAGACTGTGATCTATCTCAAACAGTTTGCACAGTACCACATCGATGATATATTTGAAATGTTGAAAGGTTGGTTCTACAAAGTGAGTTTTTGTGTTTTGACCACTGTGCAAAGGTCATCAGCACTACTGGAAATGCTGCAGAAAAATAAAGAAATTAAGGTCTTAGCAGCCACTTTGCGCGTTTGAATGTGATCCTTTATCATTTTCTTGAGTAAATGGAAAGACTGAGATGATGTGCAGTTGCAGCCACAAGCAGAATTATTTGAAAATTGGAGAAGTAATGTAATGGAGTTTGAATCAAAGCAGATCTTGGCCTCAAGCATTAAATCTAAATCTGCCTCCCTATCCATTTCTATTTCATATAAATTTTCATCTTGGAAACAGTTCTCCTTATCAACTTTGCTCTGTATTTATCTGTGTTTGACTGCTGTGATCTAGCCTTGATCTTATTATTTCATATGTGCTTAGTTCCCTGAGTGTACTGTACAAAAACAGAATGGCAGTGCATATGTACGATTTTTTGGCAAGACAAATTTGAGACAGTTTTGAGACAATTTGTGTGTTCTCTATCGAGAACATTTACTGAATTTTGGTGAGTATTCTATAGCTGAACAAATATTTTGTCTCAATTAGGTGACCATAAAGTCTTCCACTGGAACAAATCAAAATTTGAAATTAATTATTGAATAATCTGAAATAATATATCTATCATTAGAAGAATTCCTTCCCTTCTAAGTCTGTGTTGAACTGATACTTGGGCTGATTGGAGCTTAGTATGGGTCAATCCAATGGCCTGTTATTTATTTCTGTCACCCAAGAAATATGAGGATTGGGAGGCTGTTGAGTGGAGGGCACAGATATTAAAAAAAAAACACATGCTGGGAAAATCTGACCTTGCAATAGCTTAATTCTTTAAGGCATTTATCTTGGCAGCTGTTCTGATAAACATTCAGATAAAGAATATGAACGCTATTGCTCAGTTGCAATGGCTGGACAGTGAATCATCTTTGACTACTGTAGCTCAGCATGAAATAATGGGGAATTCCTTTGTCTAGAAATACTTGGTTTTAACTGAGTGACATCCATTGTTGTTTTGTATAGTCGCTCTGTGCCAATGCCAACAAAAATTGATTCATTTTTGGAGCACATAATTTTTTTTTAAGGCTTTGTGTGCACCTGTTTGTAGTGCCGGTAGCTGGATTGTTAAGAGGGGCATTTAAATCCATGTTTCAAGTTTATGTAGGCAGGTTGTTCTTTATATTAAAGCAAAAAATTGTAATCATGAATCCTGTGCTCAACACGGTTGGGGAATGGAGGGTCTTTCCACTCTGGTCTCATACAACATGGTTATGTGCAGGCATTTCCTCCTTTGGTGCCTTTGCTTCTGTGTGATGCTGCTTTCTAGTTTGGTCATTCTGGAATTGCATCCATTGGTACCTGGTTGGAAGAAATCATTGATCTCTGTCTGCTTTATTGCCAGGTGATTTATTAAATCTGCACTGGATTTGTAAAGCCTTTGGATGGAATTATTTTGCTGTGCAGTCCAATGAAAAATATTATTCTTAAAATTACTAATTATAATTAAATTTTCACTGCAATAAGAGACTAAAAGGACAGTCAATATGATACCAAGGAAAGAGGTCGTTATATCTTGTCATCAGGGAGCCGGTATTATCAAATCAACCAAAGATGTTGCCAGGGTTGGAGGATTTGAACTATAAGAAGAGGTTGAATAGGATAGGGCTGTTTTCCCTGGAGTGTCGGAGGCTGAGGGTAACCTTGTAGAGATTTATAAAATCATGAGGGGCATGAATAGAGTAAATAGAAAAGGTCTTCTCCCTGGGGTGGGGGAGTCCAGAACAAGAGGGCATAGACTTAGGGTGAGAGAGGAATGGTATAAAAGAGACCCAAAGGGCATTTGTTTCACGCAGAGGGTGGTGCGTGTGTGGAATGGGCTGCCAGAGGAAGTGGTGGAGGCTGATACAATTGCAGCATTTAAAAGGCATTTGGATGGGTATATGAATAGGAAGGGTTTGGATATGAGTCGGGTGCTGGCAAGTGGAACTAGATTGGGTTGGGATATCTGGTCGGCATGGACGGGTTGGACCGAAGGGTCTGTTTCCACGCTGTACATCTCTGTGACTCTAAATGGTTGGAAAGAATTCCTATCATGTCTGAAATCAAAATATTACGGTTGCTGGGCGTCTAAAATAAGTACATAAAATTTGCATGTTTAATTGCTGAATGTAAATACCTGAAGCCAAATGATAACATACATGAATCAGGAACAAGCCATTTAGTCCCTCGAGCCTGTTCCACCATTCAGTAAGGTCATGGCTAATCGGATTGTAACATTAAATCCACATTCCTGCCTATCAGTGGTAACCTTTCAATCCCTTACTGAACAAGAAACTGTCTACCTGTGACTTAAAAATATTCAAGGATTCAGCTTATACCATTTCAGGGACAATGTTCTGAAGACACTCAACTCTGAGTGAAAGAAGATTCACATCAGTTCTGTTTTAAAGGGGCAGCCTCTTATTTTATAAACTGCTTCGTCAGTGATCTTGCCTTCATCAAAAGGTTAGAAGTGGGACTATTTCTAACGATTACACAATTTTCAGCACCACTCAACATTCTCCAGGCTTGTCTGAAAAGTGGCAAACATTTACACCTCCACATGCTAGACAGTTACCATCACCGTTAAAAGTCAATCTAACTACCACCCTTTGACATTCAATAGCCTTATTATCACTGAATTCCCCATTATCAGCATTCTGAGAGGGGTTACCATTGATCAGAAACTAAACTGTACTTACCATACAAATACTGCAGGTGTAAGAACGCGTCAGAGGCTAGAAATACTGCTGCAAGTAAAAAGGCACAAGTCAGAAGTATGATGAAATACTCCCCACTTGCCTGGATGAGTGCAATGCCAGTGCTCAAGAACTTTGACACAATCCAGGGCAAAGCCTATTTGATTAACTCGTGCAAAGATTCAGCTACTCCACCAACACTCAGTAGCAGTGGTGTGTACCATTTATAAGATATACTACAGAAATTTGCCAAAAATCCTTATACAGCACCTTCTAAACCCATGACCATTTCCATCTCGAAGGACTGGACAGCAGATACATGGGAATGTCACCACTTAGATGTTCCCCTTAAGTCATTCACCATCCTGATTTGGAAATATGATGCCATTCCTTCAGTGTTGCGAGGTCAAAATCCTGAAACTCCTCTGACAATATTGTGGGTCTATCAATAGCACATGGACTTCAAAGGTTCAAAAAGGCAGCTTACCACCACTATCTCATGGGCAATTGGGGTGTGCAAAAAATGCTTGCCAAGCTAGTACCCATTTCCCATGAATGGATTAACAAAATTCAACAGTGATCATTATTCTAGGCTCTCGTATTGGAGGAAACAACCTATTCAATGTTGAGACCCCTTGGAATCTTTTATGTTTTAATCACGTTGCCTTTTAATCTTCTGAACACCAGTAGATATAAGCCTAGCCTGTCCAACTTGTCCTCATAGGACAAATATTTCTGTACTGCCTCCAATGCCTTTACAGCCTTAAATTAGCTGATCAACTTGTGTACTATATTCCAGGTGTCGCCTCAGTAGTACTTTGTACAGCCTCCTGATCTGCTAAGTGATTAGTCAACCAATTTGTCGAGGTGGGGGCACTCCTTGGTAATGTGTCGCATTTTTGTTTCTTTCCACAACATCATTAAGTTTGTTTGTACTGAGGCCTCTGTGATGGGAGTTGGTTGCTCAGGAGCCCTAACTTATCTTACATCTGTTTAGCAAGGATCACTTTTGCTGTGGTAATTCAAATCCTGCCATTTAACAGATTGTCATAAAAAACTTAATAATGACTACCTCCATGTTTCTCACTCCTTGATCATAAAATTGTCTGTTGATAAATCCTGCTCAGGAAGATTGCTGTATATGGGATGCTCTGATAGAAACACAGCAGATCACATGGCAGCTATGGAGAAGGCCTATGCAGAAGGCAAAATCAGTGGTAAGGAGAACTAGAACTGTAAAGCATGTGTAAATGTGTGAAGCGAAGAAAATGGGTATACTCTGCTGCAAACAAACCCAGTAAGACACAGCTGCGGATAAGAAAATGTAAGAGAAGTGGATGATAGAGGCCATTCTCTGAAGTTGTGGAACTCTGTATTCACGAAGATAATAGAGTCGTGCAGCGCGAAACAGACCCTTTTGTCCAACTTGTCCATGCAGACCAAGTTTCCAAACTAAAACTAGCCCCACTTGCCTGCATTTGGCCCGGATTCCCTGTAAACTTTTCCTATTCATGTACATATCCAGATGCTTTCTAAATGTTGTAACTGTATCTACATCTGCTACTTCCTCTGGCAGTTCACTCCACATAGATCCACCCTCTGTGTGAAAACGTTGCTCTTCATGTCCCTTTTAAATCTTTCTTCTCTCATCTTAAAAAATGTATGCCCTCTTATTTTGAACTCCCCCACACTAGGGAAAAGACTTTCTGTTCACCTTATCTATGCCATTGTGATATAAACCTCCATGAAATCATGCCTCGATCTTCTATGCTCCAGTAAAAAAAAAAGTCAAAGCCTATTTTTAATAACCCAAATCATCCAGTCCTGGCAACATAGAGTCATAGAGATGTACAGCATGGAAACAGACCCTTTGGTCCAACCTGTCCATGCCGACCAGATATCCCAAACCAATCTAGTCCCACCTGCCAGCACCCGGCCCATATCCCTCTAAACCCATCCTATTCATATACCCATCCAAATGCCACTTAAATGTTGCAATTGTACCAGCCTCCACCACATTCCCTGGCAGCTCATTCTATAGACGTACTACCCTCTGCGTGAAAAAGTTGCCCCTTAGGTCTCTTTTATATCTTTCCCCTCTCACCCTAAACTTACGCCCTCTAGTTCTAGACTCCCCGACCTCAGGGAAAAGACTTTGTCTATCCTGGTAATCTTTTCTGAACCCTCTCCAGTTTCATAATATCCAACCTATAGCAGGCCAACCAGAACTGTAGAGACTACTATAAAAATGGCCTCACCAATGTCCTGTACAACCTCAACATGGTGTCCCAACTCCTATACCCATTGGTCTGAACAATGAAGGCAAGTGTGCTAAATGCTGCCCTAACCACCCTACCTACTGCAATGCAACTTTCAAAGAACTATGTACTCTAGTTCTCTCTGTTCAACAACACTACCCAGGGCCCAATTGTTAACTGTATAAGTCCTACCCTCATTTGTTTTGCCAAAATGTGATAGCTTGCATTTATCTAAATTAAATTACAGAGTAAAGAAACACAATGCTTACAATTTGGTTTGGCGTGACCAAATATAGACTGGGTAACCACTTTGCAGACCACCTCACACTGTCACTAAGAATGACCCCAACCTTCTAGTGGCTTGCCATTTCAATACACCACCTTACTCTCCTGCTAGCGTTTTTGACTGGCGTGCTCTCATGATCCAACAAAGCTCAATGCAAGCTGGAAGATCAACACCTATTGTCCACATAGGCACTTCACAGGCTCTAGGAATTGATATTGACTTCCACAACATCAGACCACTGGTTGTTGTCTTACTCGGCACTGAAGAAGGTGATTGTGGGTTGTTAGTAGTTAATCGTTTCAGTCACAGGGATATTACTACACGAATTCTTGAGCATAATGTTCTTGGCCCAACTATCTTCTCCTTCATAGATGACTTTTGCTCCATTACACACTCAGAAATGGGGATACTGCTGATTTCACAATGTTCAACACCGTTCATGACTATTGAGAATCTGAAGCCATTTATGTATATAGATTGGGAGACTTGGACAAGTTTAAGGCTTCAGCTGGTAAATGGCAAGTAACATTGCCTGCACGTATGTGATAGAAATGACCATCTCCAGCAAGAGAGAATTTAATCATCTCTCCATTTCACTCAGTGGTGATGCCATTGCTGAATTCCCTCCCAATATACTCAGGGTTACCATTGATGAAGAACTGAAGGGCACGAGAGCAGGTCAGAGGCTAGGAATCCCGCAGTGACTAAGTCACCACCTAACTCGTAAAGCTTTCCCACCACCTAAAGCACGCAAGCCAAGAGTATAATGGAATACTCCACACTTGCCTGAATGCGTGCAGTTCTAATAACACTTGAAGCTTGACACCACCAAGAGCACAGCATCCTGCTTAATTCATCTCCTTCACAAACAATGCACAGTGACAGCACTGTACCATCTACAAGATGTACTGCAATACTTCACCAAACATCCTGTTTGCCATTGCAATTTCTAACCCCTGAGAAGGGTAGAAGAAGCAGTTGCTGATGAACACCACCAACTGCAAATCCCCCTCCAAATCACACACAAACACGACTTCAAATTTTATCACTAGTTTTTCACTCTCGTTGGATTAGAATCCTGGAGATTACTTCCTAATGGCATTGTTGGTGTCTCTGTGCTCCAAGTGCTGCAGTGTTTTAAGTTGGCTGCACACACTCACCTCCTGTAGGGCAATTAGAGATGGGGAGTAAATGCCAGAGTCAGTGACTTCCATATTTAAGCAAATATCAAAATAGTACCTGTTTGCATGGTTGAAATGCATTCCTTAATTTGAAGTGTTAAAATGATTATTTGTTAACCTACAGGACAAGTGATGAGGGACTTTGGGCCTTGAAGCTGAGATCACCTGAGGGCAGAAAATATAGGAGTGCTTGGTCATTCACTTCTATAGAAATTTATGACTATACCAACAGCGTTACTGTGCATAGAAATAATTATAAAATACATGTTTTTAGTTGGAATTTACAATTCTGCTGTTAAGCGAATTCATGAGTCATATTTATGCTTGAGGTTTGAACTGGATGAATATTAATATAAATATCTATTTTGTGCTGCCTGGTAATGAGAAACGAGTAGAGAATCACTGCTCTGTCAGCCGATAGGTACTTGCATGCAGTGAACTAGGCTGATAGCTTCATTATTATTAATGTTCACAAAGCCATTCAGCTCAAAATATCAATGCTGTTGCTCTGCAAGCTAAAGATTTTCTACTAACTGTAGCTTTTGAAGTGTTTGAATTGTATTGCGCCTTATTTGCCTCAAACTTCATAATAAGCTTTATTGTGAACAAACTAATTTGAAGTGTGCTGAATACAGAAAAAAATAGTGGTCAACTGTTCAATTGTCATCTGTTTTAAGTACAAACCAGCGAACTATAGACAGGTATGCCTGACGGTGGTGGGCAAGTTGTTGGAGGGAATCCTGAGAGACAGGCATTACACATATTTGGAAAGGCAAGGACTGATTAGGGATAGTCAACATGGCTTGTGCAAGGGAAGTCATATCTGAAGAACTTGACTGGGTTTTTTTTTGAAGAATAACAGAGGGGATTGATGAGGGCAGAGCGATGGATGTGATCTATATGGACTTCAGTAAGGCGTTTGACAAAATTCCCCGTGGGATACTAATTAGTATGGAATACAGGAAGAACTAGCCACTTGGATACCGAACTGGCTCAAAGGTAGAAGACAGAGGGTGATGGTGGAGGGTTGTTTTTCAGACTGGAGGCCCATGGCCAGTGGAGTACCACAAGGGTCAGTGCTGGCTCTACCACTTTTTCGTCATTTATATAAATGATTTGGATGTGAACATAGGAGGTATAGGTGAAAATTTGAGGTGTAGTGGACAGTGAAGAAGGAATCTTGACCAGATGGTCGAATGGTCTGAGGAGTGGCAGATGGAGTTTAATTCAGATAAATGCGAGGTGCTGCATTTTGGGAAATCAAACCTTAGCTGGACTTATACACTTATTAGGAAGTTCCTAGGGAGTGTTGCTGAACAAAGAAACCTTGGAGTGCAGGTGGATGGGATAATGTAGAAGGCATTTAGTATGCTTTCCTTTATTAGTTGACGTACCGAATATGAGAGTTTGGAGGTCATGTTGTGTCCTGACAGGACGTCGGTTAGGCCACTTTTGGAATATTGCGTGCACTTCTGGTCTCCTTCCAAACGGAAGGATGTTATGAAACTTGAAAGGGTTCAGAAAAGACTTACAAAGATGTTGTCTGGGTTGGTGGTTTTAAGATATGGGGAAAGATTGAATAGGCTAGGGCTGTTTTCCCTGGAGCCCGGAGGCTGAGGGGTGACCTGAAAGAGGTTTATAAAATCATGAAGGGCATGGATAGAGTTAATTGACAAAGTCTTTTCCCTGGGATGGGGGAGTCCAGAATTAGAGGGCATAGGTTTAGGGTGAGAGGGGAAAGATATAAAAGAGACCTATGGAGCAACTATTTCATGCAGTGGTTGGTATGTGGATGAAATGAGCATGGACAAGTTGGACTGCAGGGTTTGGTTCCATTCTGTACAACTCTATGACTGACACTGATTTGATCTCAAAATGTGTTGTTTCCATGAGGAATGTAGTTTTTTCATTATTCCTAGGCCATGTTTAAACATTTAGTCTAAATTCTCTTTCCCAATTGACATTGAATATTTGTTACTCTTGTTGCTGGTGATGATTAGTCTGCAAGCACATTCCAAGATAACTTCATATCTTATTGTGTACAGGACACCCAGAAAGCCAAGCAATTTCTGCCATTCTTGCAGAGAGCTGGGCGTTCAGAGGCTGTGGTTGAATATGTCTTCAGTGGCTCCCGTCTGAAACTCTACATGCCAAAAGAAACTTGTCTGATCACCTTCCTACTCGCAGGTAAGTGATGAAATATTAACTTGAACTGACTATTAATTGTGGTCCTCCACAATATCAATGTGATCTGTAAATCAAATTTCTTGTGTGATTTTAAATGAAATCAAGACTAACACATATGAATGATTAGCCTGCTTGCTGAACAGGAGTCTGTTGACATAATGGCAGAAACCATCATGATATTAGAGGAATACGATGTGGTGTGGGATATTTGAGATTTTTGAAAGCAAACTGTTGGAACAGTTGCAAGTTCTCATAAGCTCTGAATCTCATGATTCAACGTTATTCTACCTCAAGGTGATTAGACATTGGAGACCCTTGGTGAACATTGTTTTTTTTGTGTTAATGACTGCAACACTCTAGCAAGAAAGTGGTGTTTAAAGAAATTTGTATTAGTGAAATAGTACTGGAGTGGGTAGCAGGACTAAAAGTTGGTGGTTATCCTGGAGCTGATGGTTTGTATCCTGAGGTTAAAAACAAAGCTGTGGCAGTGCTGCTCCTTTAACAAGGTTATGTTGTCATTTCTTTTCCAGAGAGGGCATAAAAGACACAGACTCTGAAACGTCTGGGTTTGGATAGGTTTTAGTTTGATTATAGCTAACAGATACTGCCTCAGGTAAAAGACTTTCAAGTTTAAAAAATGACTTGCATAATGAAAGGGAAATGGCCAGTTCTCCCAGCTCAACTTTCCACTGGCTTGGTTTTTAGCAGTAGTATTTTGAAGCTGCTGGACCCAAAGAAGCAGGTCCATGCTGGTACCCATTCTTGACATCTTTCTTGTTAGACCATGTGTTTGATTTTACCTTTGGTGCTAAAGTGTGTTTATGGGAATTGTTGCAAGTATTTGGAACCGCATCATTAAGTTGGGATTGTTTGCTGTATTTTCAGGTTAAGTTATTCAGTATTGTTGTTTTTTTGTTTGTATTTAATTTGGTAATCTTGTAAATAAATTTTGTTTTGCTTAAAACTAAGTGGGTTGACCAGCTGCATCAGTCCTGGAATATCCACTTGTACCTGCTTAAAACGACTGGCAAAGTTAGGGTCTGGACCACTTTCTTGAAATGTTCTGAGGGGATCTGGCCTGGTCCATAACAAAGTCATAGAGATAATAAATGCTTTGATTTTGATCTTCTAGAAATTCTGTGGATTCTGAACTGTCATGTGGATCGGAAAATAATTTCTGTAACCCTATTGTGAAAATAAAAGTAGAAAGAGAGAGACAAAGATTTCCTCCCATTGTCTAAGGGTCTGCAGATTAAGTGGATTAGCCATGCTAAATTGCTGATAGTGTTCAGGGATGTGCAGGCAAAGTGGGTTAGCCATGGGAAATGCAGGGTCACAGGAATAGTGTGGGTCTGGATGATATGCTGTTCGGAGGGTCAGTGTGGACTTAGGCTGAATCGCCTGTTTTCACACTGTAGGGATTCTATGAACGAAGAATGATGAGTACTTAGGAAGTCAGAATAATGTTTGGCAGAAGAAATAGAAATTGAGTGTTAAATCTTTTTAAGTTTATTTGTGGTTGAAATAGCAGGGTAGATACAGAGAACCTGTAAATTTGCTTAGATTTTCAAAGACCGTTTGATAAGCTGCCACACAATAAATTTTTACATAAAATTAGGGCACATGGAATTGAGATTTGGGAATAATATGTTTTGAGGATTGGTTAATTGATGGAGGATGGAGTGTGGGAATAAGTAGACCATTTTCAAGACTATGAGGTGGATTCTGTAAGGAACAGAGTTCGTGTCTCTTATTTATAATCTATATCATTGACTTTGACTTTGAAAGAACCCAGGGTTTTCTGACAAAGTTACAGATGGAATACAAACTCCAAAGAGGGGGAGGAAGAGTCTACAAAGGGATATAGACAGGTTGAGTTACTGGGCAAGCTCATGTTAAATGAAATTTAATGTGGAAAAGTGTAAAATTGCCTACTTTGGTAGGAATAACAGAAACACACTTTCTCTAAATGGTGAAAGCTTGGGAAATGTTCGTATTCAGAAGGTACTTATTGTTCTTAAAAAAATTATATAGTTAATGTATAGTTAGTTCTCCTATAATGCTGTAGTTGTGTTCCCATGTGATGCCATGTTATAGAAAATTGTGCAATATAAATAATGGGGTTTATGGGGAAAAACTGTATTGGGCGAAGTACCAAAAATACCAGTAAAAATCGAAATAAAAAATACAAATGGATAGCACCCTCTAAGTAACTTTTAAAATCATATATTTTAATTAAGTCATACAGTAAATTTTAACACTTTAACACTAAAATCACTGACTACAACATTGTACCTTTCACAAAGCTCTTCACAAGAAAGCGCACGAACCGACTGGCCAGATGATGTCAAAGCAGAGTCCGGTCCTCCGTGCACCACTATTCCAAGTGTTTGGGGATGGAATCGCGTAACAGTGAACAGGAGTTTGCTTCATTTAAAAAAGTCCTCAATTCACAAGTTGTGTTACAGCCAAATCACATTCAAGAAACGTGCATTATAGGAGAATTCTCTGAACCTATATAACAAGCAAATAAGAAAGCAAGTAGTTTGTTAGGCTATAATATAAAGTGATTTGAGTACAAGTGTAAACTTATCACACTGCTCATACATAGGACCGTGGTGAGTCCTTTTTGCAAGAAGCCCAGGTATGAAGAAATTGCCTGCCTTGCAGGGAGTGCAGCAAAGATTCATTAGACTCATGGCAGTTATTGTCCTATTAGGAGAGATTGAGCAGTCTGAAATCTGTAAAGCTAAGAATGAGAGGTGATCTCATGTTGAAATTTATAAACCTATAATGGACTTTGACCGTATAGCTACTGAAAGGATGTTTCCCTTGTCAGGACAGACTGGAGCTGTGACCTCACAACCTCTGCTTAAAGGATTGGCAAATTAGGTAGAACGAAGTGGGATTTCTTGACTTGGAGAGTTGTGACTCCTAGAATTTGTTTCCCAAAAGAATGTGGGTGGTCAGTTTTCAAATATGTTCAAGATGGAAATTGATAGATTTTTGGACATGGAGGGGTTTAAGGGATATAGAGATTGTGGCGGAAGGTGAAATTGAGGTGGAGGATCAGCCATAATCTTAAGTTATACAGCATGTCAGAAGCACTGAATAGCTTTCCCATTGCCCCATTTAATACCTATATAAAATCAAAATTGTGAATGTTGGAGATCTGAAACAAAAACAAGTGCTAGAGAAATTCAGCACGATATCAGACCTTCTGAGTTTTTTGTGGTACACTTTTGTTTTTTTAATGCATTTGCTTACATTCTTACTGAAAGTATTGCAATGTATGATTCAGGAGTAGGTAGGTATTCACTGATACAGTGGCTAGTACTTGAAATGGGCTGCTGTGTAGACTGGATGGGAAATATCTCTTGGAATAAATAGACTACTGAACAGTAATAAGTGATGTCTTAGAGTCGAGGAGCTTGTGACATGGAGCGCATGAAACATATTTTGTTGTTATTGAGCCAAATATTTCTGAATAATTTGAAATGGATTGTGGTGTCGTCTCTCCTTTTGATCATGTATTTCTAGATCTAGGTGTCTTCCAACTGGTCAAGGTAGCACTGGATACATGACGTGCTCTATGCTTGGTGCAGAACATTATAGTTGGTTGCATCACATAGAATCCTTACAGTCCGGATAGAGGTTATAGATTATTGAATGTTCTGAGCCCCAGTTTGTTTTTGGGACGGCACGGTGGCTCAGTGGTTAACACTGCTGCCTCACAGCACTAGGGTCCCAGGTTCGATTCCAGCCTTGGGTGACTGTCTGTGTGGAGTTTGCACGTTCTTCCTGTGTCTGCGTGGGTTTCCTCCGGGTGCTCTGGATTCCTCCCACAGTCCAAAGATGTGCAGGTCAGGTGAATTGGCCATGCTAAATTGCCCGTAGTGTTAGCTGCATTAGTCAGAGGGAAATAGGTCTGAGTGGGTTACTCTTCAGAGGGTCAGTGTGGACTTGTTGGGCCAAAGGGCCTGTTTCTACGCTGTAGGTAATCTAATCTAATAGATGTATAATTCTGGAATTCTGCTGAGGCTGTTTGCTTTGATCAGTGACTTTGGAATTCAAGTGAGACATAAAATCCATTGACTGAGGTTTTCATAAAGGCCTGGTTTTCATTGTTGCAACAGTTATTGAATTGACAAATTGATATTTTTATTCTCTTTCTGAATTTATTCCCTTACTCTCTGTAAGAGTGGTGGTTTATGATCAAACAAGATTGGGTTTAATTTGTAGATGTTAATTAGATTGTTTTGTTTATCTTTGTTCTACTAAACTGACATTATTCATAATTTGTTAATTTTTATTTAAGTTATAAGTTGGCTGTTTAGGATCTGTTATTTTTAAAGTTTGGTTAGGAACAATTGAGTAAATTTGACAGTCTTTGAATGCTTTACAGTGTTATGAATCCACTAATATCTCTATGTCATAACACTCACAATGATAAAGTTTAACTTGCTTCCTGAAAATTGTGGAAATTTATGACTTTATTCTCGTGAGTACCTGATATTTTAAACTGCCTAGTTTAAACATGAAAATGTTACTGGTCTCAAATGGGGTTCTGACACTGAGTTTTTATCTAGATCAAAAAGTAGGGTCTTAAAGATGCATTGGTTGCAATCTTCTAAAATTCCATAGATTCTGGAAAGTTCCCAGCAGAGTCAAAAGCTGTAAATGAAAGTGATGTTCAGCCCCTAAAATTATTGAATTCAAGATTGAGTCCTCTCCTTTTCTATGTCCATTCTATCCTACCCATGATATTGTGTCCTAAGTCTGCCACCCCCTTCACCCCTTGCCTTTGTGTTCTTATTCTGCTGCTCCTATATTTTCTTCTCTTTCCCATGTCAACCATATTTCACCTAATCACTCCTTTCCTAAGCAGTGTTAGCCTGTATTGTTGCTCCCATGCAACTCCTTCATTGCTACTTCCTCATTACACGCCTGTCATATAATCCGCATCCCAAACCTTTCCATTTCCATGCTACCTCACTGCCATTCCCTCATTCTCACTACTTCCATGCCATTTTATCCTTCCTATAATATTTTATCCTTACCATGCCAGTCATCTCAAAACATTTCATCCTTCCCATCCCTCCACTCCTAGAGAACAACAAAATAATTTGTTGTCAGATTAGTGTCTTTATTGCAACAGTACTTCCTACATGCCATTATCTTGCTGAAAATGATATTTGGAGATCACAAGCTGCTTCATATCATCATGTTACAAAACCACAGAAATAATCAACTTTTCTGCACTGGGCAAACAATTCCCCTGTCAGGTTGTATTTATTTAAATTCCTCATGGCCCATATTCCGGGGCAGGGCAAATAAACACTTTAAAGACACTCTGAAACTCCTCTTCTTGAACCACAGCAACATTGATATTAATTACTAGGATAAGCCTGCTATGAATTATATAAAACAGTGACTACTTGACCCATCAAGCTTCATCTTGGTTCAACATCTTAATGAGGCAGAGCAGTGAAGAAAAGGAAGCAAATCCTGCATTTCAAATCTCAGCACCTCATGGGACACTTTGCCTCATGTGACCAAAGATTTGCAACTGTGATTCCGTTGCAAATAGCCAAATTTAATCTCATGCAGGTGAAGCAATAGGAGCCATTCGAAGTGATATTCCAGCTGTGGTGAAATATGCAGGGAGCTATATGACCTCAGTGTGATGACAGAGGAGAGACTTTAACAGAGAATAGGCTGGTCAGTTATGTCGTAGGCTACAGAGATATTATGAAGAATGAACAAATATTTAACGGTGTGACATTTTTTGTTACTGAGATGAGGATTTGGGAAAGCTGTTGGAGGGATTCAGAGGTGGAGTTCTGGGGAAAATGGACATGGAATTTGAGTGGTGACAGCATGTTTAATGCCCTTGGAACAGAAAGGAAAGTTCCAATGAGATTCTAGATTTCAATGATGGTGGGTTGGAATTGTTTGAGGGGAGTACTGTGGATTTAAAGGAAATCCAAACAACACCTGAATAAAGAGCATGATAATATACAATGTCAGTTAACATGAGGACCAGAAAGTGAAGTTGAGTCCTCAGTAGCTTAGTGTGAATACAATTGAGGAAATAGGGTGTGAAAACTCATGGGCAAGATAAGCTTAGAAACAGCATGAAGGAAAAGAGGACAGAAGCCATAACAAAATACCAGTTCAAAGCTTGGGCTCAGACAGTGAGGGATTCTCAAGGATATTACGTGCTGTGAGCTAGTGGAAGGAAGGGAAGTTGAGCAGCTGAACAGATTGTATCAAGCTTATTGACAAAGTACTACAACAGCTTTTTTCCTTTTATTATTGGTGGTGAGAATGGAGACAACAGTGGATAGGGCATTTAAGCAAACTCTCTTCAATTCTGTAAATAAGTGACTTTTGCATTCCAGAAGATAGTTGAAGTCATTAATGGTTTCGGCAGTCGAGACCAGGGTATGTTAATGTTTTAGGATCAGTGGTGCTGGAAGAGCACAGCAATTCAGGCAGCATCCGAGGACAGGTTTTGCCTGTCCTCGGATGCTGCCTGAATTGCTGTGCTCTTCCAGCACCACTGATCCAGAATCTGGTTTCCAGCATCTGCAGTCATTGTTTTTACCTATGTTAATGTTTTATGTCATCCAGCTATTTCTTGCATTGAGTTTATTTGCCTTAAACTCAGGTCTGTACCATTTGAAGTTAAAGGAGATGATGACTGTACCAGACAGTGACCACAGAGAGACAATTTATTGGATTTTTTGGATATAGGGGCATCTAAAGCGAAAGTGATGGTATGGTTGTGCAAATCAGTGGCTGTGGAAATATTGAATGAGTGGAAAACTAAAAGCCAGACAGTTTGGGTTTGAAGTTGTCAGTGATTTTTCCAGCCCAGTTTCAGAAGGACATAGGATTGGGATGTGAAATGGAGTGAGGGTGTGACTGATCTAAGGAGAGATGGCTTTATTTATGCTTGGTATGTTGATATTATTATGCTTTGCATGCTGTCATGTAGCACAGAATGGTGATGAGTTTTTTTAGCATTTAAATTTGAGGACATCTCTAATACCCCTTAGTGGCCAGTGGAAAATCTTTGTGAGGTCAAAAAGGCCATATATAGAGGTTGCTGCTTTTTTCACTACCTTGAATTTGTCTTGTGAGAATCATGCTCATTGTGCATATTGATGGACAGAATCCACAATATGACTCTGGATAGTGCTCTTCAACTGCAGAAGATGATGATTTTTTAGGATGTTGCGTGGTGGGCAGCAGGAATACCTTGCCATAATTATCACAAACTATATTACTGCTTTTTGAAGATGACACAATTAGGGCATCTTGGGAAGAGTCATTTAGACTTAATGTTAGCTTGCTCTATGTCCATGGACAGATCTGCTGAGATCTCCAGCATTTGTTTACAGTAGGGCATCTTGGGGAACCCCTGCATATTTTTCTCCTTCCAGATGATGGAAAATAGATTGTGTATGTGACCCAAGAGTGTTGCTTCACCTAATTTTATTATTTTGGCAACAGTTCCATCTATGCCAGCAGCCTTGTTGTTCTCAGCTGACAAAAGGTTTTTTCAACCTCCTGTCCGGCTGGACTTGTGCAAGATGGCGAAGGTAGCATACAGCGGGATGTAATTGAAGGCGCTTGCGTCATGGATTAAGTCTCATATGGGAAGCACTTCTAATCAACTTTACTGCTTCTCTCTCCTTGACGAATACCACTCCTTCTTAGCTCTGAATGGGCTTGTGCATAGATAGCCCTGTCTAAGCTAAAATAAATTCATGCATGCTATGGCTGTTGGTGGGTTGTTGTATTTCCTATCGTAGTGCCACTTACCATCTGTTCTTTAGGTCACAGCCTTTTTGCTTGGTCCCAGCCTTTTTCTGTCTACTGCCTTCTTCACCAATGGATCCACTGCAGACCCAGTATGTGTACCAACTGAGGTCAAGCAAGACAATGTCATTGCATCAATCTCTTCTCCATCTTTCTTGCCATGACACCTTGTGTTTAGTTTGGAGCTAATCCACAGGATGACTAGGGAACTATTCAAGCTGTGTTGCCTCCAGACTAAAACCATGATAAACCCAAGTTGTGCCTGGTAGCTGCAGTATGCAGATCATATTAGCACATGCACTCTAAGGCTAAACTCAAACTATCATCATTTGTATTTAGAGGCAAATAAGAAAATGGGCCCTCGGCTAAATGGCCAAAAAAATGAATGTTTATCTACTAGCCTGCTTCTAATAACATTACTGTTTGTTAAAAAAAAAAGGAATAATTTTCATACAGTTGTAGCTTCCTGTTAGCAAGGGCAGGTGAAGAAATCGACCGTTGTCTCAGTGCAGCCTTTGGATGTCTGAAGAATAGTGTGTTTGATGACAAAGTTCTCAAACTCGTTTTACAGAGCCAACAGTATTACCAGCAGTGGGGACTTGGACAATGTACAGCAGATTCCTCAACTATCACTAGTGGTGCCTCAACAAAATTCTTAAATCCATTGGCAGGATAAATGCTATGCTTGATATAGGACTTCCAAAACAAACTGTCTATTCCTAGCTTTGTCATGACAAGTCATCACCAGGAGGGCAAAGAAAACTCTTTGCAACATTCTTAAAGCCTTCCTGAAAAATGCTGTCCCCAATGAGTCATGGGTAGCCAAGATCACCCAATTTGGAGAATAAGCATCCTCAAAGGAATCAATCATTTTGAGTGCCTCCAACAGGTCCAGTTGCAGGCCAAATGCAAACAGTGGAAGAAATGTACAAACCTGAGTAGTCTATCATCCATTTCAGCAAAAACAACCTGCTCCACTGTATTTGTGGATCTGCTTAAGGAGAGGGAGGTAGAAGCAAGACTAAATGAAATAGCAAGGTCAAGGCAAGCACATGAATATTGATTTCAGAATATTTTTCGAAGGAGGTACTTAGGGAGATTGGGAGAGCAGTGAACTTGGTGGAGAGAGAGAGAGAGACTGTTGGGAGTTGAAATTATTAAGAATGACAAATGATTCTATGTAGAGATTGAGGGAAGAAAACATCAATGTATGTTGGTGAAAATTTATTTTTCAGTTGGAAGAATGGTCGAATATGAGCATTTGTAATGAGAGGTAAGGGAGTGGGACAGGTGCTACAGGAGTAGGGGTTCAGGCCAAGTGGTGATCTGCTGAGAAATGCCAATTGGCCACTGTGACAGTCTTTACGAGATAAGAGGTACGAATTATAGTTGGACAGAGAGGTTTCATTAAGGGCAAAGTTATCATTCTGAAACGGGTTTCCATTTATGCCTTGATATTGATGCAATTGCCTGCAATAAATTCATTCCTGATGAAAGGCTTATACCTGAAACACCGACTCGTCTGCTCCTCAGATGCTGCCTGACCTAAAAAGAGCAGGCATCGTTCAACTTACTTAGGGTTATCTGCAGAGTTACACACCAACTGCAGCTGCAGAAATTTGATGCACCTCTATGAATCAGTTGCACTAAATGGTCTATTCCTTGGCTATGCATTCTATACAATTTCAAATATGTAATTCAATCCACTATCAGTGCAAAAGGAGTCCTGTCAAGCGATGCCATGTTTTGAATGAAGTGTTACAGAAAGGTTGTACCTGGCTGTTCTCATACTTCAGATGAACGTTAAAGATTTCATGGTAATACTCAAAGGAGATTTCCTGTCAACAGTCATGCCTTAACCTATACTCCCCAAATAAAATAGCCATTTGGACTATAGCTTGCTGTGCAAGCTTCCAGTATGTGAAATTTCATGACTAAATATATTACTACACTTTCCAAGTAATCCAATGGGAAACATTTTAATAGGTGTGAGATGTTTAAATAAAATACTAATAAGCAAAAGCTGTGCTGTGCTTTTGCAGTGCCATACTTTTCGACTGCAATAAATTCGTGGTTGGCGAATGCTTTGTTCACAAAGGAACAGGTATTATTAAGGGAACAAACAAATTGTGCTGATCAGTCAGTGATAAATTAAGTTTCCTGACTACACTTCTGCTTGTCTGTTTTATCTATATATTAAGCAATATTCACTATAAATAGAACACCCATTTGTTCAATTGTAAGGAATTTTGCATGTGACATTTAGAATGGACTTGCCCTTCAGTGAGTTCCTTCAATGTAAATTTGTTAGTAATTTAGAAGGTCTTGCATCAACTATTTTGAATAGATGACATTCTCATCTAAATCTTCATATAACCTAAAAGGTTGATAGGTTATATGTAGACTGCTCAAGGTTAGCTGTTTGGTGGAAGAAAGGTATGTATTTTCTGAAGTTTTGTAGTCGCCTTATGATTTTTTTTTTGTTTGTGAGCTGCAGTTGTCATTAAATAATTTACAATATTTAATTTCCCTTCAGTGTTTATTGCTAGATTATTGACACAGTAAAAGTGGGCTTTTGTTTATTAGTAAGGGTGAATGATGCCTGTTCTTTTTAGGTTTGTAGGTTAAATTATAAGTTTTTGACAATTGCTATGTGAAAACAATCATCTTGGATAAAAGCAGTATATGAATTTAATCCTTAAGCCTTACTCAGATTGTTAAAATGTTCAGTCATCCTAATTGACATCCTAATTGAAAGCTCTGGTTAGGAACCATTTGGAGTACTGTGTCCAGTTTTGGTCCCCACACCTCAGGAAGGACATACTGGCACTGGAGCGTGTCCAGTGGAGATTCACACGGATGATCCCTGGAATGGTAGGTCTAACATATGAGGAATGGCTGAGGATCCTGGGATTGTATTCATTGGAGTTCAGAAGATTAAGGGGAGGTCTAATAGAAACTTACAAGATAATACATGGCTTGGAGAGAGTGGATGCTAGGAAATTGTTTCCGTTAGGCGAGGAGACTAGGACCTGTGGGCACAGCCTTAGAATTAGAGGGGGTAAATTCAGAACAGAAATGCGGAGACATTTCTTCAGCCAGAGCGTGGTGGGCCTGTGGAATTCATTGCCGCAGAGTACAGTGGAGGCTGGGACGCTAAATGTCTTCAAAGCAGTGATTGATAAATTCTTGATGTCACAAGGAATTAAGGGCTACAGGGGGAATGCGGGCAAGTGGAGTTGAAATGCCCATCAGCCATGATTGAATGGCGGAGTGGACTCAATGTGCCGAATGGCCTCACTTCTGCTCCTATGTCTTATGGTCTTATGGACATACTGAGCTGTCTTTCTTCAACCTTGTTGAAATTAGATACAATTGATTTAATTTTTTTTGTTTACACCATACTTATGTGGGGCTACTGTTCTATCGAGGACATGATGATCTTGTTTATGTTAAGCATACATTTTAGGATTTGTAGTTTAATTTGGTTCCTGTTATCTTTCTGTGCAAATTAAGACTGGTGCTGCCTTTTTCTGTGAACATTTTGTCTTGGAGCCTTGAGCACTTGTGAAACTTTAGGATTGATACACTTCTGATAATACATGTTCCGAAAATCTTTGTTTAATACCAAGCATAGCAACTTTTTCTTGTAACTTTGATATGCTGTAAGATGCTAATACTTAAAATTTGCATGCTGTGCTGTATTAGATTTGACTTGAGCAAATAGAGCAAGGTTTGTTTCTGGTGGAAAAAAATTGTATTGAGCATCGTCAAAAGTCTCTAAGGTTTAGGAGATTAACCGTAGAGCAGGAACTTGAGAGTTGGCAATAGTTGGGCACTTTTGCATCAAGCACTTATAATTTGTTCCATTTCCTTGAATGTGAGTAGAGAAATTTTAGTTATTGAGGGAGAAAAACTTTCTTTAAGATTGATTCCATCACTTCATTACCCACTTGTCATAGCAAAATGTTTACATTTAAATATGTATTTATATATTCATACATTTAAGTTTCAGGGATAAATATTTATGTGGAGTTTCTATTAATAACATAGGAAGTATTCATTTTAAAGGTAAGTACGTAAAGTGTATGTTGTACATTAGATTTTCAACCGGAAAATAAAAATGCACTTTTATCTAGAAAACACAAAGCTTTATTATATATACTTTAACTAAACTGTTCGATTTCTTTTTTCTTTCGAATAAAGAGTACTCCTGACTGATCAAAAGTTATATTCAGAAATAAAGTTCAGTTTTGAATTCATCAATCTTTCACCAATTTCTAACGCCAAATGGGTAAGTTGTAGGTGTCACTTTAAAATCCATCATCTTTGTAATGTCAGCAAAGATCTAGTATATAGAACATGGTGCAGTCAGCTGTCTTTAATCTCTGCTGTGCTGAATAAACAGTTACTTTGTAGTATTGGATGCCTAGTAACTCCTGTTCCACTGAATAAACAAATTATTGAAAGGAATGGAAGTCTGGGATTTAATTTCAGCAAATTTAATTAATTCTAGAATACACTCAGTTGGAAGAGTCACAACAGAGGAAGTTGGGGGGGAGGATAAATAAACTTGATTGTGACATATCGTACCTCTTTATACAAGCTGGAATTGATTAAGAATTGTTGCATTTTGGAAAGGCAAATCAGTGCAGGACTTGAGTCATAGAGATGTACAGCATGGAAACAGACGCTTCGGTCTAACTCGTCCATGCCGACCAGTTATCCCAACCCAATCTAGTCTCTCCTGCCAATACCTGGCCCATATCCCTCCAAACCCTTCCTATTCTTATACCCATCCAGATGCCTTTTAAATGTTGCAATTGTGCTAGCTTCCACACTTACTCTGGCAGCTCATTTCATACACTTACCACCCTCTGCATGAAAAACTTGCCCCTTAGGTCTCTTTTATATCTTTCCCCTCTCACCCTAAACCTATGCCCTATAGTTCTGGACTTTCCCACCCCAGGGAAAAAGCTTTGTCTATTAACTCTATCCATACCCTTTATAAACCTCTTTTCAGGTCCTCCCTCAGCCTCCGACTCTCCAGAGAAAACAGCCCCAGCCTATTCAGCCTCTCCCTATAGCTCAAATCCTCCAACCCTGGCAACATCCTTGTAAATCTTTTCTGAACCCTTTCAAGTTTTACAACATCCTTCCGATAGGAAGGAGACCAGAATTGCATGCAATATTCTAACAATGGCCAAACCAACCGCAACATGACCTCCCAACTCCTGTACTCAATATTCTGACCAATAAAGGAAAGCATACCAGACACATCCTTCACTATCCTATCTACCTATAAATCTACTTCCGAGAAGCTATGAACCTGTACTCCACGGTCCCTTTTTGTTTTTCAGCAACACACCCTAGGACCTTAGCATTAAGTGTCAAAGTCCTGCTAAGATTTGATTTCCCAAAATGCAGCACCTCGCATTTATCTAAATCAAACTCCATCCGCCACTTCTCAGCCCTTTGGTCCAACTGATCAAGATCCTGTTGTGCTCTGAGGTAACCTTCGCTGTCCACTGCACCTCCAATTTTGGTGTCATCTGCAAACTTACTAACTATATGCTGCCTGACCTGCTGCACCTTTCCAGCAACATATTTCCAGCTCTGATCTCCAGCATCTGCAAACCTCACTTTCTCCTCCTAACTATACCTCTTATGCTCACATCCAAATCATGAAAAGTTGTGGACCTAGCACCGATCCTTGTGGCACTCCACTGGTCACAGGCCTCCAGTCTGAAAAACAACCCTCCACCACCACCCTCTGTCTTCTACCTTTGAGCCAGTTCTGTATCCAAATGGCTAGTTCTCACTGAGATCTAACCTTGCTAACCAGTCTCCCATGGGGAACCTTGTCAAATGCCTTACTGAAGTCCATATAGATCACATCTACTGCTCCGCCCTCATCAATCCTGTTTGTTACTTCAAAAAACTCAATCAAGTTTATGACATGATTTCCCACACATAAAGCCATGTTGACTATCCCTAATCAGTCCTTGCCTTTCCAAATACATGTACATCCTGTCCTTCAGGATTCTCTCCAACAACTTGTCCACCACCGACATCAGGCTCACTGATCAATAGTTCCCTGGCTTATCCTTACCACTCTTCTTAAACAGTGGCACCACGTTAGCTAACCTCCAGTTTTCCGGCAGCTCACCTGTGACTATCAGTGATACAAATATCTCAGTAAGAGGCCCAGCAATCACATGCACCACCTTCTACATTAAAAGGTTGCCCTTAATGGTAGGTTCTGGGGTCTGTTGCTGAACAAAGAGACCTTGGAAGTGCAGGTTCACAGTTCATTGAAAGTGCAGTCGCAGGTAGATAGGTTAGTGAAGATGGTGTTTGGTATGTTTTCCTTTTTTGGACAGAACATTGAGTATCAGAGTTGGGAGGTCATGTTCCGGCTGTGCAGGACATTGGTTAGGCAGCTGTTAGAATATTGCATGCAATTCTGGTCTCCTTCCTATCGGACAGATGTTGTGAAACTTGAAAGGGTTCAGAAAAGATTTACAAGGATGTTGTCAGGGTTGGAGGATTTGAGCTACCAGGAAGGCTGAATAGGTTGGGGCTGTTTTCCCTGGAGCATTGGAGGGTGAGGGTAACTTTACAGAGGTTTATAAAATCATGAAGGGCATGAATAGGATAAATAGAGAAGATCTCTTCCTTGGCGTTGGGCGAGTCCAGAATTGGAGGGTATAGGTTTACAGTGAGAGGGGAAAAATCTAGAAGGGACCTAAGGGGCAACTTTTTCAAAGAGAAGGTGGTGCATGTATGGAATGAGCTGCAAGAGGAAGTGGTGGAGGCTGGTACAATTACAACATTTAAAAGGTATTGGATGGGTATATGAATAGGAAGGGTTTAGAGCAGACCTGGCCATATCCGGCCCTTTGGTTGTTTCTGTCCGGCCCACATGAGGTCAATCTTAAGTTAGAACATAAATGAAAAAGTATTTACGCCATGCACGCAATTCAAATGTGTTGCTTTTGTTTTAAAAAAGATGCTTTTTTTATTTATGTATGGACGCACATGTGCGTGCATGTGTGTGCGTGTGTGCATGAACAGTTAAAAGTGATGCTTGCTGGCTAGCCCTCAAAATGTCAGCTCACGCCAAAAAAAGGAAGGTTGATACGGAATGCCTCGTTTTTAACAAGACATGGACTGCTAGGTATTTATTTACAGAAATCGGAGGTAAAGCCGTGTGCTTGGTTTGTGGTGCACAGGTCGCTGAGTTCAAGCATTATAATTTGAATCGCCACTACGTGACCAAACACGCCGAGAAGTAAAACAACTTGTCTGATCAATAGCGGGCAAGGGAGTTGGACACTTTGCTAACTAAGCTGCATAACCAGTAAAGACCTTTTACTAAACTTCACATATCCAGAGATGCAGCTGTCGAGACAAGTTATGTCATATCCCCCAAAATCGCCAGAAACAGTAAACCGTTTTCTGATGGAGAGTTTATTAAGGAGTGCTTGTTGGACTCTGCAGAACTAATATGCCCGGAGAAAAAGGAGGCATTCGAGAATGTGCCCCTCTCTCGAAGCACTGTACGAGAAGGATTGGGGACATCGCGAGAAATCTGGAGCTTCAGCCGCAGCACAGAGGGTCAACTTTGACTTTTTTTCCTTGCTTTGGATGAGAGCTCCGACGTACGTGATACAGCCCAGCTACTCATCTTTGTACGTGGGATAACTACGGACTTTAAAATCATGGAGGAATTGGCAGCCATGCAGTCACTGAAAGGAACAACAACTGGTAATGATTTGTTCACAGAAGTAAATGCATGTTTGGACACGTTGGGACTAAAATGGGACAAGCTGGCGGGTGTGACAACGGATGGTTGTCCAAATCTAACGGGAAAAAATGTTGGAACTCTTAAAATGAATGCAGAGGCATGAAAACAAAGCTTTTAACAGAGATATACAGAAAAGAGGGCAAACAAATTAAGTTGGTTTAGTAATACTACAGAATCTCTGCTTGTTCTCTTTATGGGAGAAGGATGGTGATGAGGAACTCAGTTCAGAATTATGAGGCGTTTTGACTGAGTAAATAAGGAGAAACTATTTTCATTGGCAGGGGAATTGATACCAGAAGACATGGATTTAAGATAATTGGCAAAGGACCAGAGGGGAGCCGAGATGGATTTTTATTTTCTGCATTGCATTATAATCTGGAATATATTAACTGAAAGAGTGAAAGATTCAAAAATATCTTCAAATAGGGAATTGAATATATACTTAAAAAGGAAAAAAAATGTTGCAGGCCCAAATCGAAGAGCAGAATAATGGGATTAATTGAGTAGATTTATCAAATGGCTGGCATAGGTATGATGGTGTGTATGATCATCATCTCTGATTGAAGATTGCATGTTGTAATTCAGCAATGCATCTGCACTGAATACTAAATAAAGCACTGTGTATTTAGATGCAGAAATAATGTAGGTGTCTCGGATATTGGTTTGAGATTTTATTTTCCCTTTGTGATAAGTTTAATGCTTTAGGTAAATTGCAAAAGGGGTTGCCTCCTTATTTTCTAGCTCTAGATCCTGATTGACAGCTGAATTTTACATACAAATATATGAACAAAGAGCAGAAGGTGTCCATTTAGAATCTTGAGCCAACGGTGTTATTTAATTGTAACCACAAACCTGCCAATTCCTAATAACCTTTCACCTTGCCTTCATGAGAATCTGTCCACCCGTGTTTAAGATGTTTAAGTACTCTGCTTCTATTACTTTTTCAGGAAGATAATTCCAAAAAACCATAATGTTTCTTAAATGGGCGGTCCCTGATTTTAACCCTAGCACTTTATTCTCTTGAGATTTTGAATCAAGAAGCATCCTATTTTAGAAGCTGATACATATTTGGTCCCAAGAGTGAATAAAAACATTCAATCGTAGCTCCTACTTCTAAGTTCTCCCATTAGAGCAAGCATCTACCTTGTCTATTTTAGCTTGCTTGTACATCACTTTCCCAAAAGATTCATGATCAGGAGCAGCAACTTTGATGTATGTCTTCTGCTATCAATTGCCCCTTCTCCATCTTCTTCCTCCTAAGAATTTTGACATAGTTGTTAACACCTCAATTAATTCAGCCCAAAATGAAGATCAAACATTGACTTTCAAACCTTAAAGTTCAACTCTGGCTGAACACCCACCACCATATTTTCGATGTGGGCAAAAATGCACTTTATTTGCTTAACTCAATCTTTCTTCATATCATATTGACCATGATGTCTGATCATTTCATATGCACAAGAAAAAGCATTTTCACATCTACATAGCACTATCCACATTCTCGGAATATTTCAAAGTGCTTCGCTGGGAATTAATTACTTTTTGAAATGTAGCTACTGTTGTG
Organism: Chiloscyllium plagiosum; assembly: GCF_004010195.1. Classification (NCBI taxonomy): domain Eukaryota; kingdom Metazoa; phylum Chordata; class Chondrichthyes; order Orectolobiformes; family Hemiscylliidae; genus Chiloscyllium; species Chiloscyllium plagiosum. The sequence goes on along the minus strand of NC_057732.1, from coordinate 38,428,425 downwards.
TGCAACTTTGTCCAGCAATTTTGCATCCAAGGTCCCGCAAAAAGTATGAAGATAAATTACTGTAGAATTCACTTGTTTTCTTTAAGAGGTGAAAGTGGACTGAAATGTCAGAAAAACTCTCCACCTTTAAATTGTCCTGTTGGATCTTTGTCCTCTGTATGTGCAAGCTGGTTGTAGTTTAACGAATAAATTTAAATTGAGACTCCAATAATTCAGTGATCCCTTCAACCACAGCACTAATTCTATTTTAAATAGCAGCTTCGGTTTAGTAAAACCTCCCAAGGCACTTCGCAGGAGCATTGCCCAGTAACTGGTTGATGCAGCCACTCAGCAACGTATCAGAGCAGATGACTAAGTCTTTGGTTGAAGAGAGAGGTTATAAGGAGTGACTTCTTAAAAGAGGAGGGGGCTGAGGTTCAGGGAAGAAGTTCCAGAGCTTTGTGCCTCGGTAGCTAACATTGATAGGATGGTAGAAGTTGGGATTGCAGAAGAGATAAGAGCGCAGAGATCTTGGAGATCTGTAAGACTAGAAGTCACAGATATAGTAAAGCTCTACACTGCAAATGTACTTAAAATTGTGCTCCAGTTTATAGTTGAGTTTGAAGCCTTCACCACCTCACAGGAGATGGCAACCAAACAAACCAAAAGTGACATTTAAAAAGAATTTTATTTTAATTTTCTTTGTCGTTGGTCATTATGAAGAAAAAATACCATCAGTTTTTAAAACTGGCTGCATTTTAGCAAAACAGACTAAGAGTTATAAATCGATGTACAGAAGATGACTTTGTAATTGATGTTTGAACATGGTACATGTTATGAAGGGAATAATAGTACTCACTTAAAAGGAATTTACTGCCAAACTATTCAGTTTGCAGGAGTGAATAGAAGAGTTGCAGACTAAAAATAGGTTTGATTTTTCAATTTCTATTCAAAGATTAGTTCTACACTGAAGCATAACTGTGTGTTTTAGGATATTGTATACAGAAATGAAATGATGCTGCTGATGTCTGCTGTGCACAGACGCAACCCACACTCTTAGCTGACAAATCAATTTCTTTAAATTAAGCGTCAGTTTGGTCCACTGGTAGCATCCATGCAGCTGAGTCAGAATGCCTGGGTTCATGCCTCATGGTACTATTTGCAGATGAGTGAAGATGCTCGAATGTTCTGAGCTGCAACATCAAACATAGAATAACTGGCTGTTTATGTCACAACAGTTTGTGAATCCTTTCTCTGCGTAAAACCAATTCCTACATTTGCATACACAAGTAACCCCACTTAAGAATTGACTTTGGTTGTTGTACTTTGGAACATCCTGAGGATGGTGCTATATAAATTGAAACTCCTGTTTCAGATATGCTCGAAGAAACACTTTGATGGATTCAATGCCACTCATTTGACTCCTGCCCCACCGAGTTCATCTCGAGTCCCCCTATTATCTCCCCACATACCCCCAGGACACAACTCATGCCCACCTCCACGACTTTCGATTACTCGGCCCCAGCACCTCATCTTCACCATGAGAACCAGTCCCTATACACCTCCATCCCTCCCTAAAAGCCGTCCATTTTTTCCTCTCCTGCTGACCCAACTAGTACCTCTCCATCATTCGATTGGTGGAACTGGTTCTGACCCTCAACAATTTTTCCTTTGAATCCTCCCACTTCCTACAGACGATAGGGATATCCATTGGCACCTGTGTGGGCCCCAGCTATGTCTGCCTCTTTGTAGGATACATGAAGCAAACCTCTTTTTGTAGCTACACCGGCAACGCACCCTACCTTTTCCTCCGCTACATTGATGACTGTATCGCTAACACCACATGCTCCCACAAAGAGGTTGAACAGTTTATCAACTTTACTAACACCTTCCACCCTAACCTCAAGTTCACAAGGACCATCTCTGACACCTCTCTCCCCTTCCTGGACTTCCCTGTCTCTATCTCTGGCGATCGACTCCCATAGCTAACTTGCCTGCAACCCACCTGCAGAAAAATGCAATCCCTTACTCCCAATTCCTCTGCTGTTTCTGCTCCTAGGAGGAGCTATTCCACTCCAGGATTTCCCAAATGTCCTCCTACTTTGAGGACCTGTAGTTTCCCTTCCCACGTGATCAACAATGCTCTCCATTGCATCTCCTCCACTTCCTGTGACTCCACCCTTGAACCTCAACCCCCCCCCAAAACAACCAAACTGCAACAAGGATAGAACCCCCTGGTCCTCTCATTCCACCCGTTGAATCTCCAGATACAGCGCAATATCCTCTGCCATTTTCGCCACCTATCGTCAGACCCCACAACCAAAACCAATTTTCCCCCCTCCACTCCAATCTATATTCTGCAGAAACCATTCCTTCTGTGACTCCCTCATTAGGTCCAAGCTCCCCACCAATCCATCCTATACTCCCAGCACCTTCCCCTGCTGTCACCCAAGGTACAAAACCTGCACCCACACCTTCCCCCTCACCTTCATCTAAGGCTCTAAAGAATCATTTCAAATCCAGAAGAGATTTTTCTGCACATCCCCCCCCCCCCCCAATCTCATTTGCTGCATTCGGTACTCTTGATGTGGTCTCCTCTACTGAGACCAAGTGTCCACTTGTGAATATTTCTGGTCCACATAGAACTCCACCGCTGAGGCTGACCACTTCAGCTCCCCTTCATACTCTCCCAAGGGCATACAAATCCTGGGTCACCGCTACCGCCAAATCAAAGCCACCGCCAACTGGAGGAAGAACACCTCGGAACCCTGCAACAACATTGACTTCACCAGTTCCCAAATCTCCCCACTCTTCACCTCATCCCAGATCCAACCCTTCAACTTGGCACCGCCCTCTTAACCTGACCTACCTGTCCATCTTCCTTCCCATACCCACTGACCTATCACAGTAACCTACCTGCATCCACCTATCGCCATTCCGCCTACCTCCTCCTCCCCCCAGCCCCACCTTCTTGCCCCTATTTATCTCTCAGCCCCTTTCCCCCCTCCACATCCCTGATCAAGGGCTTATGTCCACAACGTCGACTCTCCTGTTCAGATGCTGCCAGACCTGCTGTGCTTTTTCCAGCACTGCACTTTTTGACCCTGACTCTCCAGCATCTGCATTCCTCACTTTCTCCTAGTATTTCATGTTAGACCTAATCTGAATCTAGTACAAAATGGTCAGAGTGAAGGTTCTTCCCTCACTCTAGGTGTATTAACTAAGACCAACGTGGAATTTTGAGCCAATTTGGTGCAAACATACAACATTGATCTGTTTGCAAATTGGTAATCCTGCACTATTGGCAGATGTTCAGTTTGCTTGTTCTTGAGAGAAAATTATTGACTTAAGTGTATTTAACATTTAATTTAACTCCTGTAAAAAGTGGAATATTAGGCTATTGGTACAGTGGTGCTTTCTAACATTTGTTCATGGATGTGGGCACTATTGGCTCAACCAACATTTATTGCTCATCCCAACTTGCCCAGAGATCAGTTAAAAGTCACCCATATTGCCTTGGTCTGGAGTCACATGTACTTTAGACCAGGTTCCAGACCAGGTAAGGTTGCAAATTTCATTCTCATAAGGACATTGTTGAACCAGATGACTTTTTATGACAATTGATCATGGCTTCATGAGCATCATTTTTATTGATTTCTGTTCATTTTTGATCAATTCTTATTGAATTCAAGTCATCTACCATGGTGGAATTCTCACCCCTGTTTTGAGAACATTAGCTTGGGGTTCTGGATTGGTAATGCAGTGACATTACCACTATGTCACTACCTCCCTGTGTTGATTTTACTCTGTGATCTGGTTTGTGTGTGGATCAAAGTAGATAGAGGAGCTTGTATTTATAGAGTGCTTTTTGTTAGAAAAAAATTCTGAGGTACTTCAACTAGTGCTTGAGGAAGTGATCGATATCATCTTTTGAGGCAGTCAAAAATGGGGAGAGAGATAGCAAATCAAAGGGAATTCTGGAGAACAAGACTGATGCTGTTGAAAATTATTAATCTAGTGGTTCATGGAATGAAGGGTTGCAGAGAGTGCAACAGGCCAAAGTCTGAAGGTTGTACAGTAGATTGGAAATGGGTTTAAATGAGGTCATGGAAGGATTTCTAATTGAAAAATTGCAAATGTTTTTATTTTGAGAAGGCTGCAGCAGCTTGCCCTCTCAGATGTTTTCAAATGAGCCTGTTCAGAGATGTTATTACACATCTCAGCAGCAGGTCAGACTTGCACCAGGGCTTCTGGTTCAGACGTATGAGCCAGTACTACTGCACTACAGGAGCCTCCAGATTGCGTTTATGTCGTGCCTTTAATGTCGTTGAAATTTCCCTTGTGCTTCATGAGTGTTCTAATGAAAACGTTTTCTTTTTTGCTGTGATGTCTTTCCATATTGTTTCAACTTATGGGGGGGGTGCAGGGTAAATTTTGCAACGTAGGAAGTTCACTCCTGTCTAATTATATGTGCCTTGACTGGGGACTAAAGGTGTAATTGCAAGTAAGAGATCATAAATTGCTTCTGTTTTGTTGCTGAAGGTCTTATTTTCTTAAATAGATCCTGTAAATTAAACCAATTCTCTCTAGGCAACATCTGCAACAATTACTGGAATGTTTCATTTGAGTAGAGCTTAGGGCAGCACATATTACGAAATCATGCGGCGAAAGTGAGGACTGCAGATGCTGGAGATTAGAGTAGGGAGTGTGGTGCTGGAAAAGCCCAGCAGGTCGGGCAGCATCCGAGGAAAATCGATGTTTCGGGCAAATGCCCCTCATCAGGAATGATGGTGGGAGCCTCGGGTGGAGAGATAAATGGGAGGGTGGGGTAGGGGTAGATAGCTGAGAGTGTAATTGGTGGATGGAGGTGGGATAATGATGATGGGTCGGTGGGGAGGGTGGAGCGGATAGGTGAGAAGGAAGCTGGACAGTTAGGGCAGGTCATGAGGGCGGTGCTGAGCTGGAAGGTTGGTATAGGGATAAGGTGGGTGGAAGGGAAATGAAGAAACTGGCATAATCCACACTGATGCCATGGGTTTGGAGGCAGAAGATGAGGCGTTCGTCCTGCAGTTGATAAGGGAGTGACGATGGAGGAGACTCAGGATCTGCGTGTCCTTGGCGGAGTGGGAGGCAGAGTTGAAGTGTTCGGCCATGGGATGGTGGGGTTGGTTGATGTGGGTATCCCAGAGATGTTCTCTGAAGCGCTCTGTGAGTATGCATCCTGTCTCCCCAATGTAGAGGAGATCGCATCAGGAGGAATGGATGCAATAAATGACATGTGGAAGCGCAGGTGCAACTTTGATGGATGTGGAAGACTCCTTTGGGGCCTTGGATGGAGGTGAGGGGAAAGATGTAAGTGCACATTTTGCAATTCCTGCTGTGGTAGGGGAACTTGTCGGGGAGGGGGGTGGTCCTTGGATGTGAACTTGATGAGGTAGTCGTGGAGGGAATAGTCTTTATGGAAAGCGGTTAGGGTGGTGAGGGAAATATATCTCTGATGGTGGCGTCCGTTTGTAGGTGGTGGAAACAGTTGAGGATGATGCGACGTATACGTAGGGTGGAAGGGGAGGACCGAGGGTTCTGTCCTTGTTGCGGTTGGAGGGGTGGGGGGTGGAGGTGCAGCAAGTAGATGACATGCGCTGAAGGGCATCATCAACCACATGGGGGGGAAATTTCGGTATTTAAAGGAGGAGGCTATCTGTGGTAGAACTGGTCCTCCTGGGAGCAGATGAGGCAGAGGAATTGAGAATAAGGGATAGCAGTTTTACATAAGGCAGGGTGGGAGGAGGTGTAGTCCAGGTAGCTGTGGGTATTGGTAGGTTTGTAGAAAATGTCAGTGTTGAGTCGGTCACTGTTGATGGAGATGGAGAGTTCCAGTAAGGGGAGGGAGGTGTCAAGGATGGTCCAGTTGAATTTAAGGTTAGGCTGCAATGGGTTGGTGAGGTTGATGAACTATTCAACCTCCTCGTGGGAGCACTGATACAGTCAGTGTAGCAAAGGAAAAGGTGGGGAGTGGTACATGTAACTGCGGAAGATGGACTGTTAAACATAGCCAACAAAGAGATAGGCATACCTGGGGCCCATGCAGGTGGCCATAGCTACCCCTTTTGACTGGAGAAGTGGGAGGATTTGAAGGAGAAATTATTGAGGGTGAAGACCAGTTCAGCCAAATGAATGAGAGTGTCAGTGGAAGGGTCCTGGTGGGGACGTCTGGAGAGGAAGAAAAGGAGGGCTTGGAGGCTCTGGTCATGAAACATACCTGCCACTGGTGTTAATTTGTAAACATGTTAAAAATAAGGTGAGACTTGCACTTCCATTGAACCCATACTACTTACTCTGCATTATAAACCAGCTTCCAGAATTTGGGGTTGGTTAGCTTAGGCAACGGGTTTGCAATGCAGAATGATGCCAATAGTATGAATTCAGTTTCTGCACCAGCTGAAGCTAAATAATGTAGGATTCTCTTCTTATCCTCTACCCTTGCCCAAGGAGTGTTGTGGACAAAGCCACACCACTGAAAACATTCTTAAGCAGGCAGCTCCAACCATAACTTTGCAACTTGTTTTAGTAAGTGTACAGTGAAAATTACCCAGATTAAGTTAGCTAGGTTGACTACTGGATTTTAAAACAGACAGAAATTTATTCACAAAATAAATGCAAAGAACAGAATAAAGAACCCCTAGAGAACTTAGCCTATCTAACTAGATTTAATTTTGCTGTTCCAAATATACACTACAGTCCCAATAAGTAAACTCCCTTTTAAAACCAATATAAATGGAACATATGCTTACAGGTTGAAGTTGAAAGGCAGAAAGAGAGAGAGTTTTCACACTGCTCCCTGTTGAACCTCCAATCAGTTCAGACTGAATTAAACTGCTCAACTCAGCTCAGCTAGAGAGCTGACCACTCCACTTTCTTTATACAGGTCACTTCTAAAACATGACCACTTTGGCCTAAAGTCTCAACTGTTTACATGTGAACAAAAGGCCTCTCAAAATCCTTTTCATATCTGTACCAAACCAAACTGATCGGAGCCCGGCCTGGTTTATTGCCCCTCTGAAACAATCAAGGACAGAGTCTCCCTGAGCCAAGGAACAACTTTTAGGAAAAAAATGGGTCTAACTTTGTGACAGGCATGGTGACCCTTAAGTTAAATCAACACCAGTTGTCTCTCTCAAATGAGAGAGAACCCTTACGGTTTCGTTAGATTAAGGCTATTTTAACTTTATGGTGGTGAGCTGTTTTCATGAAGTGCTCTTCTCTGTTTGGTGATGATATTTGCATTGTTGTATGAACTGAGGAGTTTCAGGATTTTTAACTCTGTGTAAATATAAGAGTCACAATATATTTCCAAGTTAGAATGCTGCATGATTTGGACGGTAACCTAACAATGGTGCTCCGATGCTCCTGTAGTTCTTCCAGCCATCATAAAACGTAGCACAACAGAGGAATAGGCCCTTCAGCCCACCATGTCTGTGCTGACCATGATGCCATTCTAAACTAATCCCGTCTATCTGCGCATGGTCCTTATTCCCTCCTCTTCATATGTCAGTCCAAATGCCTGTTAAACGTTGCTATCATGTCTGCTTCTACCACCTCCCTGGCATTGTGTTCCAGGTACCTACAATTCCTTTTGTAAAAGATCTCCTTTAAACATGTCCCCCCTCACTTTAAACCTATCCGGCATAGTATTTAACATTTCCATCTTGGAAAAAGACTTTGACTATCCACTCTTTCCATGCCCCTCATAATTCTCATAAAGGTAGCAGATTTGTGTAGTGGATCTTGTAGAAAAAACACATACTGGTGCAGTTGATGAGATAATTAATCTTTAAGGTAGTGGATGGCTTGCTGATCAAGCAGATTCCTTTGTCTTGAATGATGTTGAACCTCCTGAGTGTTGCAACTATGTTAGATTTGGCATCATTTTAATTTAAATTGTAAGACCTAAGTCAATTGCCAAGAGACATTTTCTGAACAACCTGTTCAAAGTAGTTTTTACATACCTGTGGAGTGGGTGGGACTTGAATCTGGTCCTCTTGCCTCAGATAGGGATGCTACCACTGTGCCACAAAAGCCCGCTCAATCCGAATTATAGATTGGCTCTCTCAATTCAATCTTAAAGTCTACTTTGTCTTGATTGTTTACAAGTCCATTCCAGGTTTTACAGAATTTATTGCTTTTAACAAAAGTACAAATTGAATGCTATTTAATAAAATGTTTTTTTAAACAGTCAGTCTGCTTTGGAATGCCTGTTTGTTACACTGGTTGACTGGATCCAAGCCACTTTTTCTGTTCTCTTGGACTGAAATTCCTATTTTCAGTCTTCTTGTGCACTAAGCACCCAAGATCTATCACTTAGTAACTTCTGCTAAATATGACCCCCAGTGGATGATCAGAGTCACCCTGAATTCTTTTTGGCTTATTAGTGCACGAAAAGTTCATGGTCAGCCTTTAGCTAGGTTGTAACTGCACCATTCCTAATCGGTTTCTTTAAAAGTGATGTTCATCTTACTGATGTAACTTCTTCGTGTCATCTGGTTCATTCTTTGTCATGCTGATCTCTTTGTAAGGTTATTTTTTAAAAACTGCTTGTCTCACTTAGCAATTTCACAGATCCTTACCCATGAGGCCATTTTATTTCTTTGCTTGGGCTATGTAGTGTTATCATCCAGGGATTAACTGCCAACACAAATGTCTTTGCACCTGAAAAGGTCAAAAGAACAAGACCACAAAAGTAACAATGGAGCTTAATTCTAAAGTAAGATATGTACAACACCCACATACAAATACAAAGGCATAGGCCCATTAAATTCATAATTAAGTACAAATCAATTTAAATTTTAACTTTGTCTTTGAGTAAGGTCTTTTACTTAAAAATTTCACATGCAATAGCCTGAGCCATAAAACAACAATAAGATAAGCCAGTGACCTTACTCTTGCCCTGGGTTGAGTGGCTTTTTTCCTTCCAGAATTTTGTTTACTGCTGGCCACAAATAAAATATATTATTTTATATTAAAGTAATCAAATCAAAATTATTAATGTTGGAATGAAATAATTAAATTTTATGCATTAGTTTGGAGCAGAATAATCCATCACACTCCTGACTTGTATCATTATCCATGGTAGAAAGGCTTAGGGGAAGTCAGCAAGTAAATTATTTGCTCCAGAAATCTAACCTCTGACCTACTTTTTGTAGTCATTGTATTTATACGTTCTGGCCAACGATAACTGTGGAAGAATTGTGGAAGTCAAATGATGGTAATGCCATTGAATTTCAGAGGAGGGTGTTTAAATTTTCTTACGTTAGGGATAATAATGGCTTAGCACTTGCATGATGTAACTGGATGTTGTCAAGGTTTTGTTGTATCTGGTATGAAGAAGCTGCTCCTTTAACAAGGTTATGCTGTCCTTGGCTTTTTTGTCCCAGAGATGTTCGTAAACGACGTAGTCCAAAAAGTCTGGAGGTGAAGGATTTTAGGGCCAATTTGATAATAGCTAACAGATACTGCCTCAGACAGAGACTTTCGAGTTTAAAAAACACTTGTACAATGAAAGGGATGTTTGCAGTTCTCCCAGCTCTGCTTTTCAGTGGTTTGGTCGTCTTAGGAATCGTGTGAAGAAAGGCTGCTGGACCCAAAGAAGCAGGCCCAGGCTGGTACTCTGTTCCTGACTTCTATCCTGGGAGAACTTGTGTTTGATTTTATTTTTTGTGCCAATACGTGTTTATGGGGATTGTTTCAAGTATTTGGAACAGCATTAAGTTGGGATGATTTGTTGGGTTTTTGGAGCAGTTAAGTTATTCGGTATTCTGTTGTTTATGTTTCAATCAGTACTCTTGTAAATAAATTCTGTTTTGTTTAAAACTAAGTGATTTGACCAGCTGATTCTTTCCCGGAATATCCAGTTTACACCTGTTTAAAACAACTAGCAAAGTTAGGGTCTGGTCTACCTTGTTGAAATATTTTGAGGGCTCTGCCCTGGTCCATAACATGGGAAATTACAAATAGAACTCAACACTGTGCAATTGTCAGTGGGTACAGGAGCAAGGATGTCTTGCTGCAATTGTACAGTGCCTTGGTGAGAACACATCTGAAGTATTGTGTGCAGTTTTGATCCCCTCATCTGAGGAAGGATGTTCCAATTGTGGAGACAATGCAACCTAGATTTATCAGACTGATTCCTGGGATGGCAGGACTGACACATGAAGAAGACTAAATCAGTTAGAACTATATTCACAATGTTCCTGCTTGTGAATAGGATCCAAACCCAGGGGTCATCAGGAACATCGTTTAAGGAAATGGGGTAGGCCATTTAGGACTGAGATGAGGATAAATCTCTTCACTGAGAGATTATAGAGGCTATGGAATTCTCTGCCACAGAAATCAGTTGAGACAGAAACATTCAATGTTTTCAAGAAGGAGATAGATATAGTTCTTAGAGCTAAAGCAAACAAATGGTATGATGAGATAAGAACAGGGTCTGAGTTGGATGCTCAGCCATGATCATTTTGAGTGGTGAAGGTTGTTCAAAGGGCCAAATGGTCGTCTCCTGTTCCTATGTTCTGTGTTTCTGTGATCATCCCAACTTCTGACCTTGAGATGGAGAAAGGTCATTGAAACAGCTGAAGGCAGTTGTGTCTTTCAACATTATCTTGAGGAACATATGTGATTTTATGGCATGGTGGTAATATCCCAACCTCTGCCCAGATTCAAGTCTCACTTCTTCCAAAGGTATGTAATAGGTTGATTGGAAAATGTATCTAACCTGAATAGCTTCTATTTGAAAATACTGATATGATTGGCTTCATCTGGCAGGGAGTTTACACCCTAAATCTCATTGATTTCAGTTTTTACGAATCAAATGATGCCTGACATCAAAGATAGTCATTTTTGCCTTGCAGCTCAAACTAGTTTGCTTTCCTGCATTTAGACTGCACAAGTGCAGTCTGGATTTGTGGTCCAGTGGAAAACAAATTGAGCAGTGGTGAGCAATTTATTTGTAAGCAGTTGCTGCTTAATAGCATTGTTGACAATGCTTTTCATTGCTTTTGCTGAAGATTGTGATTAGTTTGGAGAAGTAAAGTGAACGGATTGGATTTGTTTTGCTTTTTATGGAACGGCAAACCAGGATATTCTGTGGAATGTATAAATTAACGAAGACTGGCATTTGTAACTGGATAGGAGAAGGCTGAAATCGGTCATGTACTTGGCTACTTCTGGCTGAAAATGGTTTTGAATACTTCAGCATTGTTTTTTGCATGATCATCTGGGTTCCATTGTCTTTGAGGTTTGGGATGTACTTGGAGCCTTGTTCCACTACTTGCTTCCACCAGTTGTTTAATTATCTGCCAGTTATCTGGATATGATAGGTCTGCTGTGCTTTGTAAACGCTTGGTTGCAGAATTGTCAGTTGAATCATGTGACTGGCATTTCCCCCCCAATTTTTGACTAGTGCTCTGAGTACCGACTGTTGCTCAAATCTAACAGATTATGCTAGATAAAGGTTTTACTGTGATTGTACTTTATAGGCATGTTCTTATGCTTGGTGCTAAGAGAAAGTACTCTGTTTCTAATGTGGAAAGTTTATTTCCTTTTCTTTTGAGTATTTTTGTTGTGAAAAGGTATTTAAAAAAATTGATTGTGCATGTCCAATTTTATTTTCAAAAGTATATTTTTACTTGGACTGACTCCATTGGCACTGTTACTGTTGAATGTGCCAGACTGCTAATTTATTGTTAAAGTGAGAGGAAGAATACAGCCAGCTAATTAATAGAAATCCAGTTTGTCTTTATATGGTCAATGCTGTGTTTGTTTATGAAAGCAATGTCAGGAATCAGGATGTACACTCAGGAATTATTCAGGGGATAATGTCTGTTATAATCTTAGAAATGCTACGAAAGAACTAGCAGGGAGGGTGATGGGGAGGGGATTGCATTTACGGAAAATATGTTGCTGCCATATTTACTATAAGCCTTATTGCTAATCATAGTACCCATCCAAACAAATGTAAATATGTCTGTTTTCAATCTGTGATGCCAGCCACTGAACAAAATGAAATTAGCAAAAAATTATGACTGCAAATGCACTGTAATATTTTGTACTGAATTCTGTTCTCTATTGCTTGAAGAAACCGCTCATAATAACTTGAGAGTCTGAAAACTTGGTTATCATAGATAACAAAATCCAAGAATGGAAAATAAGAGATCAGTTCCTGTAACTTGTACAATAAATGACTCATTTAGGAAAAAGAGCATGTGATTTCCTTTCGCATATATATAGTAAATATCAGGTTACGCTCATTCTGGTGATTCAGCAAAGGAGAGTTGTAAAAAAAAACTTGAAAGTAAATTAATGGTGACAATTCAAGGTTTCAGAGTAGGACAGCAGGTTTAGAAAAATATTGCACCCTTAATCCAAAAATGCGGGATTCTCTGCACACCCCTGAATAATCATACATAGTAGAACTAAGCAAAATAAGAAATCTTAAATAAAAACAGAAATTGCGGAAACTCAGCAGTTCTGGCAGCATCTGTGGAGAGACATCGGTCAATATTTCTGGTCCAATTGGTGTTCATGCAGAGGATAGGATGGGGGAGGGGGAAGAGATAGGTGGAGACAGAGCTGAAAGAGGGAGAAAACCAAGTTGGACTGATAAAGGATTGGATAAAGAAAGTGGCCTCAATCACTGACCTGTGATCATTAATAACTTGTAAACAAACCCAGGTGTATAATAGACCAGACCAGACTACATCCCCTCAAAATACATTAAAGTTGCTCAGACCCAATGTTTTCTTATTTTAAGGGTAAATGTGAAGTGCTGTGATCCAGATGCAATTTGATTGGTCAAACTACTCAATGTTAAGCAAAACACAATTTATTCAAACACGACAGCTAAAATACAATAGAAGACAGAAGGAATTGGACTAACTTAGAGTCATGGAGTCATAGAGATGGTCCAACCCGTCCATGCCGACCAGATATCCCAATCCCACCTGCCAGCTCCTGGCCCATATCCCTCCAAACCCTTCCTATTCATATACCCATCCAAATGCCTCTTTAATGTTGCAATTGTACCAGCCTCCACCACATCCTCTAGTAGCTCATTCCATACACGTACCATCCTCTGCATGAAAAGGTTGCCTCTTAGATCTCTTTTATATTTTTCCCCTCTCACCCTAAACCTATGCCCTCTAGTTCTGGACTCCCCGATTGGAAAACTTAACAACATTTAGATACAGTAATATTACTAATTAAAGGTTCCAATATAGTAACATACCATAAGCTTGCCCTTGGCAAAAGTGCAAATTCAGAAAATAGATTGCCTCACTTGGCTTCTGAGTACACAAAGTGGCAGAGAACCCCTAGCTTTTGGCTGTAACCAAGAGAGAGAAAAAAATAGTTTCCACTTCAAGACCCCAGCAGCCGCTGCTGAAAGCTAAATTAAAGAATCTTGGTCTGTGGGAGTTTGGCTGAACCCATTCAGGCTGCTTCTATTGTTCCAACTTCTAAAAACACCAAGGTCTCAAATACTATTTCCTGGTTCTACAACTAGACAGCTTGGCACCTCTGTCTTAAAACCTCTCTTTAAACAAAAAACAAAAAAAAACTCCTGAAACCACAGCATCATCTCACAGGTTGGCTTCTTCCTAGCTATTAGAATGGTATCTTTTGTCCAGTCCCTGTATGTTCTTTCCACAAACTTGTCAATGTCCTTTGAAATAGGTCAGTAGTCAAATGACACCAGGCTATATCCAACAGGTTTATTTGAAATTATAAGCTTTCAAAGTGCTGCCCTTTCACATCAAGTGAGAGAGAAGCACAGGCACAGAATTTATAAACAGAAATCAATGGCAGAGAGATCAAAAGATCACAGAAATGGTGTGAGTGAAGTGTAGACAGGCTGAATAATAGGTCTCTACAGGTGATCATAAGTGTCAGATGTTGAAAGTAAACTGTCAACAGCTGAATAACAAGCAAAAAGGTAACCTATAATCCAATTAAATAAGGCAGAAAGAAAGTTACAAAAAATTAAAAATAAGGTGGTGCTGGTGACAAACCAAATGACTGGAATAACATAATAGCTATGAGTCACAGGCTGAGGGTCTAACCAAAGTAATAAGTAATCCAAAACTGCCCAAACTAATTAAGGTCGAGAGATCACAGCAATTTGTCATGGTAATAGTGTCAAAACAGGACAGTAAGGAAGGTTTTACACAGCAGCATGACATGAATCCAAGATCATGGCTGAGGTCACCTTCATTGGTACGAAGCTTGGCTATCAGTTTCTTCTTGGTAATTGTGTTTATCTTGAAGGCCACCTTGGAGGTTGCTTACCCCAGGTTTGGAGGCTGAATGTCCTTGACCACTGAAGTTTTCCTTGACTGGGAGGGAACATTCCTGTCTGGTGATTGTTATGCAGTGTCTATTCATAGGTTGTTGTAACGTATACATAGTCTCACCAATATGCCATGCCTTGGGACATCTTGCCTACAGTATATGAGATAGACAACACTGGCTGAGTCATATGAGTATCTGCCATGTGTGTGGTGGGTGGTGTTTCCACGTGTGATGGTATTATCCATGTCGATGATCTGACATTTCTTTCAGAGGTTACAGTGGCAGGGTTGCATGGTGTTGTGGTTGATGTTGGCCTGAAGGCATAGGACACGACCCATGGAGTCCCCTTCATTGTCCAGTACTTCCCCAGAATGGAGAAACACAGCCATGTTCTTCGCAGCCTTTGACATGTTTTGAATATTGACGAACATCTTGCCCAGATCATCCTCATGCCCCCACTTCTTGCCTTCAAACAGTAGCCAAACCTTAAACAGACCATCGTTCTCAGCAAACTACCCAGCGTTCAGGCCAATACTGACCATGGCAACTTCTGCAAGATATGTGATTCGGCCAATGTTGTCTATCTCTTACGCTGCCAGCAAGGATGCCCCAAGGCATAGTATATTGATGAGACTATGCAGATATCATGACAACGGATGAATAGGCACTGCGCAACAATTGCAGACAGCAATGTTCCCTCCCAGTCCGGGAACACTTCAGCGGTCAAGGACGTTCAGCCTTGATATTGGGATAAGCATCCTTCAAGGTAGCCTTCGAGATACCCAATAATGCAGAATCGCCGAAACTGATAAGTCAAGTTGGCCTCAGCTCTAATCATGGGTTCATATCGTGTTATGTGTGACCTCACCCTACTGTTTTGTATCTGCAAAATCTTCCTCTCTCCTGTTTTGGCATCAACAGCTTGATAAATTGTTATGATCGCTCTATCTTAATTAATTTGGGAAGTTTTGGATTATTTTGGTTAGACTCTAGTACCACCCATTTTCTAAGTATTTGTGTCTCTGTCTCATTTATTGGGACTATAGGTTATCCCTTCACTTGTTATTCAGCTGTTGACTCTTTACTCACGATGTCTGGCGCTCTTGATCACCTGCAGAGACCTATTATTTGGCCTGTCGACACTCCACTCACCATTTGTACGATACTTTGATTTTTTTTGCCTTTAAATTCTGTACCTGCATGCTTCTCTCTCAATTCACCTGTTAAAGGGCAGTGCCCTGAAAGCTTGTGATGTCAAGTAAATTTGTTGGACTATAAATTTTCGTTTTGTCTGACTTCTGACCTTTTGTCCACCCCAATCCAATACTGGCACCTCCACTTTGTCCTTTGAAATAATTTTGTATTGCCCTCCTCTTCATTTACAGTGTTTCTAAGGTTTGTCACATCTACAAATTTTAAAATTGTTCCTTGCATTCACAGATGTAGATCATTACTATGAATTAGGAAAAGCAAGGGTCTGTATACAGATGTCAGGGAAACTCCACTCCAAACCTCTTCCAGCCTAAAAATTATCCATTACTTGTTAACGTCTTGTTTTCTTTCTCTTAGCCAACTTTGTATACACGTTACTACTGTCCCTTTTATTCCATGAGCTCTAACTTTTCTGTCAAATCTGTTGCGTGGCATTGACTTCCAAAGGTTTACTATTTATGTGCGTTTAGAAGACTTTGAGATTTCCCTTAGTTAGCTTTCAGTCTTTCTTCTTAACCCCTCTTTGCTTATCTTGTTTGCTTTTTCAACTCACTTCAGAACATTTTGCATTCAACTTGATTGTCAATTCTATTTTCTACCTGATTCCTGTCATAAGCACTCTTTTCCTTCATTTTATTTTCTATCTCTTTTTTGTCCTGGTTACTCTGGATCTGTTTCTCCCACCTTTCATTTTTGTTGGGAATATACCTTGACTGTATCTGAATCATCTTTTCTATGATAGCAGCCATTGTTCAGCTAAGGTTTATCAAACCAACTTTTGATTCCAGTCTATTCAGTCCAGTTGCATTCTTGCCATTTTGAAGATTCTCCCCAAGCCAATCGTTTTTAATCTGAATTGTCAGTCTTTCGTTTCCTCCATCATCCTCAACCTGATCATACAATGAACACTGTTCCCTAGATGTTGCCTTTTCTGACAGTTGGTCTACTTGGCACACCATATTTCCCAAGAACCAGGTCTGCCAATACCTACCTTCCTTCTTGTACTGGATACTAATTATTGGAAAAAAATCTTTTGAATGCTAACTAGGAACACTTCCCATGCTGCCCTTTACACTACTATTCTGCATTCAGGAAATTAAAATACTTGATAATACTTGCATCTGTCTGGAATTTCTCAGTGTATTTCTTTCTCAATATACTTCTCACTGGTTAGTGGTTTGTGAACTACACTGAGCAATGGTAATGCACCATTCTTGTTCCTTTGCTATAGCTAAATTGATTCTACCATTGAACCTGATAGTCATAATCTTTTTTTCTCTCTCGTGCTGCTGTGATCTTAACCAAGACCACAACTCATCCTCCTTTCGTTCCTGAACACCTTGTAACCAGGAATATTTAACCCTTGGACCCACCCTTCCTTCAGCCTTGTCTTTGCTATTGCAGCAACATTACAATTCTATATGACAAATGACATCTGTAGCTCATTTATTATGCTGAGCCATTTATTATACCGTGTGCATTCACATACACGTGACAATCTTAATTGATAAAATTGTAATTTCTACCATACTTTAACTCAACCTAGTAAGTTACCAATCTTCATTCTAGTGCTATCTGTTTTCCCTGGTATTTTCTGAATTATGGGGATATTCTCTGAAATTCTCTCCTTACTCTTTCACCCTTGAGGTGTTACTTAAAACCTCCCTATCAGCACTAGCAAAAAACTCCACAAGTATTTTAGCCGTGCTCTGGGCATATGCAACCCGTTCAGCATTGTATGGGTGTCATTTCCCCTAGAGCAGGTCCCAGGGTTCCAGAAAACTGAGGCCCTCTCTTCTCCACTATCTTTGCAGACATGCATTCATCTGCATTATCCTCCTATTTCAATACTCACTTCCATTAGATACTGGGTATTTTCCTGAGATTACTACTTTTGAGGCCCTGTTTTCAAATTTTCTACCTGTCACCTTAAATTCAGACTGCAGGACCACATCTCCGTTCCTGTCAATATCATTGGTAGGAATGTGGATCAGGGCTCTTGACTGATCACCCTCCCACACCTGCTTTGTGACTGTGGTACAAGGAAGGCAACAAACCATCCTGAAGTCAGTATCAATACCGCAGAAATGCTTGTTTGTTCCCTGTCACTACTGCAGTTCCACTCCTCCTTCGTTCCCTACTTCATAATTGAACTCCAATGGTGCTGTGAGCTTGGTGCTTGCTGCACACCTTTGAGAACCATGGCCCTGACCAATATCCAGAAGAGAAAACTGATCATTGAGCATGACTTTGGTCGACTGCTGCACGACTTGCTTGGTGCTTTTGGACTGTCTGGCAATCATTCATCCCCTATCTGTCTGCATGCCCTTAAACTGTGGAGTGTCCGCACTGACTTAATTCTCACCAAATTGTCCAATCAATTTGTGCTCAAGTGGAACTTAACCCCAACCTTCTGACTTGGGTGAGTGCTACTTCTAAACTTTGCTACATTTGAAGCAATTCCTCCATTAGATTAAGCCCAGAACTAATTGCAACTAATTTGGAACGTTGAGCAATTTGGGCTACTTGACACCAAGCACTATGACATTAGATTCTTCCAGTGCCCTGCCCTGATCTCTTTTTTTTCCCCTTTTTTAAGCAGACCCCTGAAGCTGTTTCCAAATTCAAAGAGAAATTCAAGGTCACTTTGGGAAATTTAAAAAATATTTATTGTATAATGCAAGTTAGAAGATGCATAAATGTTTCTAGAATCAACGTACCAATTGAAATCATATGGAAGCTTCAATGTTTGTGTAGGGGTTGCTATATTAGTTCAAAATTGTCAGTCATTTAACTTTTAACTAGTACAATCATGCTTTCTCACTGATCTTAGAATGTAGAGTTAATGCCCTTAGCTTAATCCACAGATAGCGTTTAATCAGAAAAACAATACACTAGCACTTTTGCAGTTGAATACCTCTTGAACCCAAGACATAAATATTTTAGCTAAAGGAACTTAGAAGCTGTTTTAATTACCAATAATGTCTTCAGAAATTGAAGCAGAACTCATTGGTGGTATGTCTTATACATCAATGCAATGAACAGGGTAAATAAAGGTATATAAATTAATCTAGGTCATTGTATGTGGAATAACCTGAAATGCTGTCTAATATCAAATTTTAAAGAAATAAATGCCATGAGCCATTGAGTTGTTAATGCATCTGGATAAGCACATTAAAACCTTGAATAGAATGCTTTGTTAGTATGAAATTATCAATTTGATGAGTCTGAAATCCAATTACATTGAAATACATATGAAAAATTGTGTGGAAATGGGCTCAATAATCTCACTAATCTATGCTGGTGTTTCTAAGTCTCCATCCATTCCATCTGTCTCATCTGAATCTTCCAGCATGTCTTGTATTTCCTTTTTCCCTCCTTCATTCATCTAGTTTCTGTTTGAATACCTTAAAACTATTTGTCTCAACCACATCCTGTGGTGGCTAGTTAAACTATATGGGCAAAGAAATCTTTCCATGTTATTTCTCCACTCTCCACCCATATGGATTCTGCATCTTTCAATCCACAATCATTTCTTGCTATCGTATTTACTCAAAATCCTTTGTCATCTTTATCCTTAAATCCAATTGCTCTTCTACTATTTGGTTAGAATGAATTTATTCACTCCATAATGGATAAGAGTTCAGCAGCACTTTCAGAAATTAGGTAATAATACTTGTGTAGTGTTAGGAAATATTTGTGCTGGTGGGCAAATGCTGTCAAGTATTGAGCACGTATGTTTGCTCAAAGCCTTCAGCGTTGCAACCTGAGAGATTTGGCAGAAGTGAAACATTGAATTCTTATAACAGACCTTTGTAGAATTAGAATCTAAGCAATTTCACCAAGGTGAAATCTTTTGTCCTCTGATAAGCTATTTATTAGACTTTTTTGCTGTATGCCATGTGCATCAGTTACACTGATTTGTGAAGAAAACTTTCGTGTTGCAGAGAATGAACATACCATGCTGGTTAGTACGCTAAGTTCTATGAGTCAAGATCAGTTTTGCTCAGTTGCAAGCATTCTGCAAGGCTATTTATTATGTATTATTGGCATCAGCGTTTATGTTTTAAATCCTGTGCTGTAACTGTGTTGTGTGCAGCTATCTGTTTTTATTTGCCTTGAGATTGGATATCTGAAAATACATTGCAACTGTATTTTGCTATATTATGCAAAATCATTATGGATGGAAATGTGTTGCTGGAGAAGCGCAGCAGGTCAGGCAGCATCTAGGGAACAGGAGAATCGACGTTTCGGGCATTAGCCCTTCTTCATTCCTGAAGAAGGGCTAATGCCCGAAACGTCGATTTTCCTGTTCCCTAGATGCTGCCTGACCTGCTGCGCTTCTCCAGCAACACATTTCCATCTCTGATCTCCAGCATCTGCAGACCTCATTTTCTATGCAAAATCATTAGTCAATGTAAAGCTGTGCAAAGTTAATCAAAAGATTTTGTGGTATTATATATGAGAGAGTGGTATTTTACAAGTGTCAGTATTAGGCTGGTGGTTAGAATGCCAAAATCCTTTTTAAGGTGCAATACAACTTTGTGGTGGTTATAAGCATCATTTTATCTAGAATACTGTTCACTTGTTTAATGGTTCATAAGATTGTTGTGTTGCTTTGTTGCTCAAACCTATAGTTTGAGAGAATTAATTTTCTTCCAACTGCTGAAATTGAGGAAAGCACATGTGGCACTTGATGTTCTAATAAGCAAGTCGACAGCAAATCAAATTCTCTATTCATTCATGGCTATTTGTCCCAGTTACGTAGAGTTTGAACAGAGCAAACATTTGTAGGGAATAGAAGAAACATTTCAAAAGTCTTGGAGGAAGATGGTTTCCCTTTATTAAAATCAGCATGCAGGTTCCTATCTTTAGAAATAGAATTGTTGAATGCACAAAAAACAAGAACAATGCTAATCACTGCTAAATCAGTGGAGAATGTCAGGGCATTAGGCAGAACGTAGTAGGGATTTACTAGAATGGTATCAGTGATGAATGACTTCAGTTACGAGGAGGAACTAGAGAAGCTGGAACAGAGAAGATACAAGGTTGAATTTGATAGACATGATGAAAATGATCAGGGATTTTAAAGGATAAATAAGGAGCAATTATTTCCACTGGGAAGAAGATCAGCAATCAGAGAATTCTGTTTAACTAGAGTATAGCTGGATTTTTCTTTTAATGCCGAGTTATGATCAGGAATGTATTCCCTGAAAGGGTGCAGGAAACAAATTCATGAGTAATTTTCAAAATGAATTGGACGCTAGAGGAAAAAAAAGACATTGGTATGAAGGAAGAGCAAGGAGTTGGGAGTAAACAGATAACCTTTTCAAAGGTCGCATACAAGCACAGTGGGTTGCAAGGAATGGTCAGTGACGATGAAGCCAATGGAGAATATTTAACATAAAACCCAAAATGGTACTGAGGATAGTTGACATTATATTAATCTGTCATTCGTGGCTGTCAAAACAGAAGTTGCAAACAAAGTTTGATCAAGCAGCTTAAAGTCTATATTTTATACTTTTTACATTTGCATTGTTAATTTTGACAAGCACTTTTTAAGAATTATTGTATTCTGTTTCTATTTTGTTAAATAAATGTAACTTTGCAAATTTACCTAAACAGTTCCTATAAATGTAGTTATAGCTTCCTACCTATGATGATGTTGCAGAGCCTCCTGTGTAGAATTATGATTGCAGAATGATTAGATTACATTCACAGGTCCTATTGTGATGGGCATAATGTATTATGGGAAAGTTAATATAGAGTGCATGCAGGTTTCACGTAGATATAGTACTGGTAAGTATACGTGAGGGTAAAGAAATAACTTTGACATTTCTGCATAATTGAACCTAATTTGTCTCCTGTAGTAGTAACTGTAGAAATGTGGACTTATCCATTTTATTTTATGCTTAAAAATATATTTAATTTTTTGGGGAACTGTATTCATTCAATACAAAATCAATTGATATCTATTATGTTCGTGGATGGTATCCATTTCAAAGAGTAATTTCTCTTTAAAACAGCGTTTTCTTTTTATCAAGTTAAGAGGCAATGTTTGTCTTTTTGGAGTTGTCATTTAAGATTATTCAGCATCAAATATATTGTTTAGGTGCTACTTATGCCACTTACAATGGGATCCATATCACCATTGTCACAAATGTACTGAAAACATCTTTTGATGCATGAATATGTGTTTAAACTCAACGTATTGGTCTCTGAACTTCATTTCTCTCCCCCAACCCCGTACCTTCTGCTATTGGATCTACATTCTGATTCCTTATTCTCCTGATTAATTAACTTGTGTGTCCATTCAGGTGTGTTGGCAATTGGCATAGGTAGAGGAGTCCAAGCCTTTTCTAAGAATGCTACCTGTTCCAAGTGATCTTGTTTGGTTGTTGTGTCTTTTTTCCCATAAACCGGTTGTCAGCAATCAATGCCAACAGTATTATCTTGATAATTTACTCTTGTTTTTGGATTTAAACATGTTTTCTTGGATTGAATCTCCCAGTTCCAGTTGACACAAAAACTATTGAAGCCAAATTTGTTTTGTTGGGTTGTGTGGTGGTGCAGCAAACTATATTTGAAATTTATATTGGTTTTTAAAAATCAGTGCCAGAACATATTGAAGCTTATTTCTGTCATTCAGGGAGAGAACTGAGTTGAACCTTCAAACCAGAAAGTGCAGATAGATTCCATTAATCTCAAGTGAATTCCGGCAGTTGGGAATCTTATCTTGGTTACCACTCTGTTTGCATGGCAAATTGTAGGTTTAATAGTAATAGATGGATGAGTTTGTGGGGTTGTGTATCAAGGTTATTCTGCACCGATGTGGCAATGTAATTAAGTTATTGAGGTGTTCATGTTTTCTGCATTGGCAAGCTCAAAAAGTCTTAATTTTCTTTCTACAATTGCTTTATTCTTTGGCAAGCAAAAATGTACACTTGATCAACTTTCATCCATTTAAGTACTACATGTTTCTTTATGGTCATTTTTTGAAATTGACCAAGAACCTTAAGGAGTGGACGGAAAGCTAACCGTACGATAATTTTAACCAAAAGTGTAGTGATAATATCCCTTTTGATTTGAAATCATTATTTATCTTTCCTATGTGTATTACTCCCTTCACTTCATCCAAACATTGAAGGAAAACTCGGTACAGAAAGCTTATTGAGCCATTAAAGCTGCTTTATTTCTCTGCAAATTAATATATTGAACATGTTATGATATTCACCTAGTTTAATAATTACAATTGGCCATTCACAATTATAAAATGATTAACAATTTGTGATTCTAAATCAGTGGATTATCTTGCGTGATTTAAGTTTTCTTCTTTAGTCTTTATTGGAATATTTGAACGAGATCAGAATAGATTTGGCAATGGCTAATGCAGGCTAATATCTAGAACAACTTGGACACTTTTATCTATGTACCATTGAAGAGTCATTAGTATGGTTTTTAAACATATGAAAGATAGCCCATTGGAAAATGACCAAATGCTCTTGAAATACAGAGCTAAAAGGCATTCATCTGTGTATTCAAACAGTTGTACAATTTAGTTTAGTTGATGCCTCATTCACAGACTATTGTATTGATGTTCTGTCATCAATGACCCCACCATCAACAAATTAATGTATGTGCTCTTGGAGACAATTATGTCTGCAAAGTAGGTACAGGATGTTGTGGTTAAATCACCACAAGTTACCTTTAATTTGACTACTTATTAAGAAATCTCATAGACCATCAAGTACTGAAATAATGATTTAATCTTTATTACATGTAGCAACCAAATTAAAATCCCTCAAATAAGCAAGCTAAGCCTCACAGCACAATTCAGCTATTACCTGGTTCATAGTCGAGCCTGGCCAGGATTCCAACAACAGTATCTATCCCTGCAAGTGACTAGGGTGTTGTTCTTCATGGTTCTGCTATTAAATTGTTCTGGTGTTGGATTCTTGTACAAGTTTGTATTTTTCATGTTTTTCGTGTGGCATTCTGATGATTCAATAGATTCTTTCATCTCCATTGTTGATTACATTTGTGGAAATCTAAGTTTGTAGCTTGCATTTTTATCAGAAGTAGCTCCCCTGTTCCTTGTGAATTTAGGGTAAGCTGTCTGTTTAAAACACTGCTTTTTCTGCAATTAACCTATTTACTTCAGAGCACTAACTCTGCAGACAGTCTTAATTGCCCATCGGTAAGACAGCAGATTCTTAAGCAGTATTATCTCCTTTCTCCCAGAGAACAGTTTGTTTCTGTTATTTCTTTCCAGAGATGTTGCTTTGAATTCATTTATAACAGTCTCTGGTTGCCCCTTTTTCATCTTGAGAAACTATTTATTCCAGCAAGAATCATTGCTGATTCTTTTAATCCATGAAGTTATTAAAATTGTGAAATTTTATGTTGTCACAAAGGTGTGATAGTGACGACACTGGAAAATGATTGTAAAGTGCTTTTGGGTCATCTTGCGAATATGGAAAGTACTATTATAAGTGCAAGTTCTTTTATTGTACCATTTGCAGGAATTATTCAATTTAACAATGATTTGCTGTAAATTACCTAATACATTTAACAGGACAAATGTTAGCGCACTGTAGTGACCTATAGAAGAATTTGTGCAAAATAAGTATTAAAATAAAGAACTAACAAGTACAACTTGGTACATAAAAGCATAAGTTTGATACAAAATGCATATAAATAAGTAAGGCGTAGTATTGCGTCAACTCCTTTGAAGTACTACATGCAACAAATTACTTTTGAAGTTTGTTTTATGTTCAAATGGTGCAGCTGCTCATCATAAACAAGTGGAATCTCAAATAAGCAACAGGATGTCATGTATCGCTGGACATCGGAGTGCGTCTGGGAAAATTAACAAACAGTGATATTCACAACTCTGCCAGTGGAAGTGGTGGAGGCTGGTACAATTGCAGCATTTAAGAGGCATTTGGATGGGTATCTGAATAGGAAGGGTTTGGAGGGATATGGGCCAGGTGCTGGCAGGTGGGACTAGATTGGGTTGGGATATCTGGTCAGCATGGACGGTTGGACCGAAGGGTCTGTTTCCATGCTGGACATCTCTATGACTCTATGTCCATGTAATTTTAAATGCCCACTTGGCTTAACAAAGCAAGCACCTGGGAAATTGGTTGGTGGAACTGATTTGAAGAACAGCATTTCTGACAATACAGCACTCCCTCACTGAACAGATTTCAAGTTCTGATATGCTACTTGAATGTGTATGTCTTAATACATTTCTAATTGAGCTACACTCCTCGTCATTTGTAAGAGTGAATTTTGGTCTGTCAATTTGATTGATAGAAATTTTGTTTTTGCTTCGACTTTTTCCCGGATGTATGGAAACTGTTGTGTAAACTCCTGATAAAATGCTTTTGTGGAAGTAGTGTTGCTGCAAGCTGCCTGCTTTTTGCCCTTTGGGTAACGACCCAACACTCGAACTCTTTTATGTAGAGATTGCCAGAAATAACCTTGAGATCACTTATGTCAGTTTGACAATACAAAGCAGTTTTAATGAATGCAGTGCAGTATAATTCATTTTGATTGCTGGAACATGCGAACATTGCACTTTGTTGAATATACAAATGGTCATCTATTGTAACAGGAAGGAGCAGTCCTCTATTTAGGATGACAGTTCAAACTATTCTTTTAATCGATCATACAAACGAATCTTTTTCGCATGTGAAAAGTAAACCACCTAGAACATATTTGTAACTTTCGTATCTTTTGAAATAATGTTTAAGGTTGATTTTTAAAAAAATCTTATGGTAAATTGACTTAATTTTGAAGGGGTATTGATGAAAAAATACAGGACTATAGAGGTGTTAGACTTCTTGAATTTCCCTACTTTTAATTTGTTCGTTCCTTTTCTGAAGATTGTAACTGATACTGAACATGTTTCAGTAGGAACTGGGCACTGGCACTAAATGTTTGATTTATTGTCATGTGTACTGAAGTACAGTGAAAAACTTTGTTTTTAGATGTTGGAATTAGATTTCTATTCTTCCATGAACAATATTGCAACCATACGTTTGCATGCTACTGGATAGCAATCAAGTATGGGGACTTTCTTTAATTCCCTGTCTACAATGTTTCCAGGGTTGATTAGGTAAGCTGTAATCTATTTAATCATTTTAGGTAAGAAAATCTTGTAATTGGTTCCTTCGTTTTGATATAAGTAACTTCACCTTTAATTGATGTGTGATGTAGCTATGTGCTAAAAGAAAGAAAAATTGTTGAAATTGAATGACTCGAGTAACTTTGGGTTTGAATAAAGGAGCTGGCGTTCAAACTTAAGACATTGCACCAGTTCAGGGAGGAGAGAGCTCACCCATGTATGTAACTACAGGATTAGATTAATATAGATTAGATTATGTAAATCAAATTTGGTCTGTAATCAAGGAAAAAATAGTGCAATTATAGGTAGTTATGGGAATGTAAGGAGCAGTTCTCATGGAGCCTCTGTCTGTGCAAGTGTCCAACAGTTGAGTTTCTTGCAAGTTGTGTGGTGAAAATGGGAACTGCGTGGAGAATTGGCAAGCTGACCGAGGCACTGTCATGCAGGGAGCCATTCTCATGAGGGGAGGAAGTAGGATTGTTGTCGTGGGATACCATATAATTAAGCAGATAGATGGTATTCTCTATAGCCATCAGTGCAAATTCTGAGGATTACATGGCCTATCTGGTGTCAGATTAAGGGAAAATCCTTGCATTTGGGGAGTGGCTTGGAGTGAGAGAGGGATCCAGTTGTCATTGCCCGTGTTGATACTAATGATATCATCAGGACTGGAAAAGGAGGTTCTGGTGAGAGTTTTTAAACAAAAAGTGGAATCTCCAAGGTAATAATCTCAGGATCATTCTTGACAATGGGCAATCTAGCATTGGGGAATAGATTCAAGAAGTTAAATGTGTGGCTCAAAGATTGGTAGGGGAGGAATGAGTTTTGGTTCGGGGTCACTGGCACTAATATTGGGGTAGAATTGAGCAATTCTGGTCAGATAGCCTTAACCTGAACTGTGGTGGCATCAGTGCCCTGGCAAATCAAATAACTAAGGCTGAAGAGAGTATTTTAAGCTAATTAGAAGTTGTGTGGGTGGGGAGAAGAGAGGTGGGGGCTGGAAGGGTGGAGGTTGTGGAGATGGGATCCATCGGCTTCCACAGTAAAAGAATATGGCAGCATTGCAGTGCAACTGTTTTCATGTAGTGGGATGTGAAGGGACGTAGTGTACAAGGAAGAAACAAATTTTAAAAATAGCAGCAAATAGGATAAAAGGAAGAAATTGTTATGGTGTAAAGCCAAAATCAATTGCTTTTTACTTAAATGCACATAGTATTCAAAGCAAAAGTAAGCAAATTAATGTCATAAATAGAGGTTAATGGGTATGACCATATATACATTGTGGTGATATTGTTACAAGGATATCAAAGTTGGGAACTAAATAGTCAGGGTTATGCAATTTTTCAAAAAGGCAGGCAGGAAGGGCAGTGGAGGTAACTTTGTTAGTATTAGATGGAATATGTGCAATAGCGAGAAATGCTCTTGGATTGGAAATCCAAAATCCATTTGGGTGGACATAAGAAATGATGAGGGTGGTGGAACTAGATTAGATTACATTACAGTGTGGAAACAGGCCCTTCGGCCCAACAAGTCCACACCGACCCGCCGAAGCGTAACCACCCATATCCCTACATTTGCCCCTTACCTAACACTCCGGGCAATTTAGCATGGCCAATTCACCTGACCTGCACATCCTTGGACTGTGGGAGGAAACCGGAGCACCCGGAGGAAACCCACGCAGACACGGGGAGAACGTGCAAACTCCAAACAAGTCAGTCGCCTGAGGCAGGAATTGAACCCAGGTCTCTGGCGCTGTGAGGCAGCAGTGCTAACCACCGTGCTCGCCTAGTTTATAGACCCCTGCAAGTAGATATTCAGTAGTGCAGGAGACTGCGAGGGCATGTGAAAACAGGCAGTGTGTTACTCATGGCTGACTTTAATATTCATGTAGATGTGGAAAGTCAAAGCATGACTTGGATAAGGGACATGTTTGTGCTTCACACAAGTTTGCAAACAATGCGAAAATAGTTGGGAAGGCAAGTGCTGAGACTGATGAGGAGTCTGCAGGTGGATACAGATTAAATCAGTGAGCAAACACTTGGTAGATGAGAGATGAATATGGGAAAATGTGAAGGTATGCAGTTCAGAAAGGAGAATATTATTTAAATGGAGAATCCCTGCGGAAAGGTGCAGCAAGAAGGGATTTAGGGACTCTTGTGCATAAATTACACAAGCCAGCATCCAAGTTCAATGGGTGATAAACTGTTAGTTTTATTTTGAAGGAAATTGGGAATATAAAAATAGGAAGATCTATCTATTATTTGAGGTACTAGTCAGGTTACACCTGGAATACTATATACTGGCATTGAAGGCAGGCCAGAGAAGGTTCACCTTGGTAGTTTCTGGGTCTGGGGGGGGCATTTTCTTAGGAGAGGTGACAAGGTATGTATAAGGTTAGGACAGACAGATTTTCAATCAACAAGGGAATTACTGGTTATGAGGTAAAGCCAGAAAGTGAAGTTGAGAATATTTCAGAGCAGCACTGATCTTATTGTCAAAGCAGACTTGATAGATTGGATAGCCTACATCTTGGTTATATGTCTTGTGGTCTGAGGATGGTTATAAACTTGGCTTGTAACCGTTGGTTATGATCGGGAGAAGTTTTAAAAACATGTATGTACAGAATAAATTGCATTAAAACTACAAGATAAAGATTATCTGGAGCTTGTAATGTAATGGAAGTAATAAAGATCAAAAGAAGATTTTATCTGAGTTACATTAACTTAATCCAGGACAGGAAAGAGACATCCAATAAGCTGATCTGGCCTAGACGCTATCTGAGTTGGTAACTTAGTATACTGTTGAAAATATGTCAACATACAGGCGTATGATCTCTCTCGTTGTGCTGGTAGAATTTCTCCTCTTTCACTGGTTGCTATAAAGATGAACCTCGTGGCGATTCTTGCTTCAAATTGCCATTTTTTGGCACCACTTGCGCAGGGTATTATTAAAATATTTTGCATTTCTCCTGTGCTTTTGGGATACTGAAATATTCCCAAGAATCCTATTTTCTAGAATTTTCTTGTGTTACTAGACCAGAAGATATAAGACAAAATAGGGTATGGCAACAGATCAGAGGAAATGAAGAAATGAGTAGAAATGAACTATTTGATTGGAATCTTGTTTTGAAAATTGATGAGACTGAAATATTTGGAAAAGAGCTGATCTTTGGGATGTGGCATTCCTGGCAGTCCGAGGAACATATGGCCATATTCTTGACATGGTAAGTGGAAAAATTGACTTTATTAGAAAACAGCTAATTCAGCAAGATCTGTTTTGACTGTTGACCCAAAAAAAACTAGCATGAGTTCATTATAAGATAGTTGAAATGGAACAATTAAATTATTTTCTTCTGCTGTGTAACTAAACTGATGATTCTGAAAAAAAGATAGTAGACAACTTGACTTTCAAAATGCATTTGACAAGGTCCTTTACAAAAGATAACTGAAGTGATAGCTCTGGGGAATTCTGGCAAGATTGTAAGTTGGATAGAAAATTGGCCTTGACAATAAGAAGCAGAACATATTTATAAGTGCTAATTATTAGAATTGAGCAACAATGAGCAGTGACATTCCATTGGGAAAAATGCAGTGACTTCTGCCATTTGCAATATTTATTAATAACCTTGTCAAAGAGACTAAGCAGAAAGGAAACATTTGTGCAAAGTACAAAATAGCTCAGGATAGCAAGTTTGCAAGAGTTTTGATTATATGAACTTGGTTCCTAGGCAAGATAATGAGGATTTAAAAAAATGTAAATCTAATTTATAGTCATATATGTAGGATGTTATTTTATACTGTGTGGCTGGAGAAAGATATGGGCCAAGTTGACCAGTGAGGTTTCTGTTTTGCTGCTATGTTGCCCCATGTTGGGCATGGCCAGCAGATAGTTATGCCTCACTGGTATAATGTGCAAGAAATCAAGACCCTGTTATTCGTGAAAGTTAGATTTTAGAAAGTAAGCAGAATTGAATTTCCCAGTTTCCCAGTCTTTCAGAGCCAGGTTGACAGAAAGCATGGACCAGCTTTCTGTATCTATAAAAAATGATTATTTACTCGATATAAAGAATTTTGATGTTGACATATAACTCTAAACAGTTAAATTTCTAACCCTTTTATAAATGAACCCTCTCTCTCTCGGAATAATAGACGAACGAATATTTACAGCTTTTTCCTCTAAGCTATACTTTATCTCCCCCCCCCCCCCCCCCCCAACACACACACACACACACACACACACACACAAAATGGGTGCTGTGGTTGGTTAGAAAGCCTGGGGCGGAGTTCAGTTGTCTCTTCACATTCTGCTGAGGTGCTTTTGGCCTGTTAGCATGTGCTGCTCCTTGATTCTCCTTCTCTAAATACTTTCACTTGTAAAAGATGCAAGGTGGTTGGTTCACACTTAGTTTCTAGCTTACAGAGTCATAGAGATGTACAGCATGGAAACAGACCCTTCGGTCCAACCCAATCTAGTCCCAGCTGCCAGCACCTGGCCCATATCCCTCCAAACCCTTCCTATTCATATACCCATCCAAATGCCTCTTAAATGTTGCAATTGTACCAGCCTCCACCACTTCCTCTGGCAGCTCATTTCTTACACGTACCACCCTCTGTGTGAAAAAGTTGCCCAGTAGGTCTCTTTTATATCTTTCCCCTCTCACCCTAAATCTTTGCCCTCTAGTTCTGGACTCTGGTTAAGAAGAATAGCTTAAGGGGGAAAAAAAATACTGGCTACATTCAGGCTTGAAATGCATGTTTATTGTAGAGCAAAAACAGTTCCTTCTGCTTTCTGACACAATTTTCACACTCCCAAGCTGTTGAGTTACTACCTGGGAGCCAATCACATAGTTATTGGAAGCAGAAAGCTTTGCCGTCAATAACCAGTCATGAGTCCTTGGACCACTTGGCTATTTGGCAGTCAAAGTTCCATTCGTACACTCACATACCCTTTGGCTCCAGCTAATATGCAAATTAATCAAACTTGTGCAAACCTGTCATGTGATCTTATCAATCTGTCTAAATGAAGTTAGATCACTCTACAGCACAAAATTATGGGCAAATGATTATTCAACATTGAGATCTTTCCATGGAGCACACAATATGGCTAAACCCTGTGCAAAAGTTAAGTGCTGACTGTTGGAGGCAAAGTAAAGTTGATAAAAGTAATGGAGAATGAGAGGGAAATGGGGTGAGGCCTTAAGAGCCTATTGATGAGCCTTTTGCTCACCTGCAAAAATGCTTCTGAAAACCTGTGTAGGGTTGGCTGCACCATATGGTGCTCAACAAACTGATAGATGAGGCAGTTATAGATGCAATAAGCTTTTCAAGAGTGGAGCCCAGTGACCCTAATGAGTGATGTATGCCCACCCACTTACTCACCTGTTTGCTCGCCTGAAGCTGTAAATGTATAGAAACACTCCCTAAGGTTGCACTGCGGCACAAAAACATGAAAAAGATGTTTCATTAAATTGATGACATGGCAAACTCATCTGTGCAGAAAGAAATCAGTTTTTTCCAGACAACATTTCTCATTGTATTTTCTTATTCACAGTCAGGCCATTGTAAGGTGTGAACAATTGGAAAAATAAGCACCATTTTTCCATGCTTACTGCGTCACTGTTTTCAATTTAGTTTTGATATATACCACACATGTAGACACAATTGGTGTTCATTGGGGCCTCCTTGGCTATCTCAGAAGTCATGTTTAGCTAGAATTTGTGGGATGGCCACCTTGAATCATAGTCATATAGCATGGAAACAGTCCCCTTAGCCAACCCGTCCATGCCAACCAAGTTACCTGAATCGAACTAATCCCATTTGTCTACATTTTTACCATATCCCTCGAAGCCTTTCTTATCAATGTCCCTGTCCAAATGTCTTTTAAATGTTATAATTTTACACACCTCTACCACTTAATTTGGCAGCTCATTCTATATATGCACTACTTTGTGTGGAAAAAGTTGCCCCTCAGGTCCATTTTAAATGTTTCACCTTTCACCTTAAACCCATTCCCTCTAGTTTTGGGCTACCCTACCCTTGGGAAAAGACCTTGGCTATTCACTTTATCTATGACTCTCATGATTT
This sequence comes from Chiloscyllium plagiosum, assembly GCF_004010195.1. Taxonomy (NCBI): domain Eukaryota; kingdom Metazoa; phylum Chordata; class Chondrichthyes; order Orectolobiformes; family Hemiscylliidae; genus Chiloscyllium; species Chiloscyllium plagiosum. The sequence continues at coordinate 38,396,679 of NC_057732.1, read as the reverse complement.
TATAAACCTCTAAGCCTCCAATGTTCCAGGGAAATATGTGCCACCCTATCCAGTCTTTCCTTATAATTCAAATCTTCCAATCTCAGTAACATCGTTGGAAATCTTTTTTGCACCGTTTCCAGTTTGATAGCATCTTATAGCAGGGCAACCAGAATTTGTATGCAGTACTCCAAATGTGGCCTTATCGATGTCTTTATACATGATGCCCCAAATCCTGTACTCAGTACTCTGTGCAATGAAGGTAAACTTGTTCACCACCTTCTGGATCAGTGGTGCTGGAAGAACACAGCAATTCAGGCTGCATCCGACGAGCAGCAAAATCGACGTTTCGGGCAAAAGCCCTTCATCAGAGGACAGCAATTCAGGCAGAATCTGAGGAGCAATGAAATCGACGTTTCGGGCAAAAGCCCTTCATCAGGATGAAGGGCTTTTGCCCGAAACGTCGATTTCGCTGCTCATCAGATTCTGCCTGAATTGCTGTCCTCTTCCAGCACCACTGATCCAGAATCTGGTTTCCAGTATCTGCAGTCATTATTTTTACCTTGTTCACCACCTTGTCTATCTGTGATGCTACTTTCAAGGAGCAATGCACCTGCACCCCTAGGTCCCTACTGTTAACTGTGTAAGTTCTATCCTGGTTTGACTTACCAAAATGCAACACCTCACATTTCTCTGGAATAAACACAGTCTGCCACTCCTTGGCCCACTGGCCCAATTGATCAAGGTTCTAACATACCCTTAGGTAATGACCTTTTTCACTGTACATCATACCTCCACATTTGGTGTCATTCACAAATTTAGTAACCATGCTTCTTATATTCTCATCCAAATCGTTGACATAAATGGTAAACAATAGTGGACCCAGCATCGAACCTTGTGGCACACTGCTAGTCTCAGGCCTCCAGTCTGAACAGCAACCCTCTGCCACTACTCCTGTCTCCTACCATAATGCCAGCTTGTACTTGTTATTCAATTTACATACTTCAATTGTACTTTAAAACTCCAAGGCATTGTGTCATAGTCTGTGCTGAAATCTCTGGCAAAAGGTCAGAGGAATTGCTAACACTACAAACTGCCTGTTCCAAAGTGGTTTTGCTGAGGTTCCTGCCGAAACAATGATTCGGCTTACGTGAGGTTTTTTTTTAGACAATGCCAGACCATACTCAAAGTATGGTTAATGGGATGCAGCCTAATTGCAGTGGTGCGGCTGTGAGAATTTTTTCTGAGGATACTGAATAATCTTACCTTAATAGAAAATGGCAGGAAGTTGACCATAAACCCAGTTCTAGCCACAACAGGACATTCATGAATTTAAAAAAGGTAAAGTATTAAACTTGGAGTCAAGATGGGTATAAGTTTTCTCTGTAATTGAATGTCTATAAATGGGAAATACGTTGAAGCATTCTTATGATATTTGTAAAAAGATCTCACTGTTTTCTATATATAACAGAGCATCTTCTGCCTTCTGTGAATTTTCAGTGACTAATCACCACATTAACCAACTATGAAATTAAGCATTCATATCAACACCAGATTTCATTCTGGGACCTGATTTGTCCAGTATTGCAATTAGCTGGGATCATAACTCTAAACTTCTCTGTTGTGCTTAAACTCTTAGGAAATTTGGGAGTTCTTAATGTTATTGGGAGCAACCAATTAATGAGCTATGATTTGATTCAATATGTGCACAAATCAAATTACTTATAAAAAGAGTAATTTCCTTTAGAACTGATATGGGAGGTACATCCATATAAGACTTCTGAGTATAATCATCACACTATTGGAAATAACCTATTCATGAATTATGCTAATAAATGTAATTTACATATCTGAGTGAGATCTATTAGGAACTTTTTTGTCTTTATATTCAAAATTTGAAGAATTTATTGCTTCTTTGGATACCATTTCCACAAATATTTACCTCCTGCAGCACCATTGCTCAATAGCAGCAGAAAGTACCATCTACAAGATGCAGAAATTCACAGACATCTTAGACAATATCTGCCAAACGCAGAACCTCTTCCATCTAGAAGGACTATGTCAGCAGGTATGTGGGAGACCACCATCAAGACTTGCCCCATTTCCTCAGCCATTCACCATCTTGATTTGGGAATATATTGCCATTACTTTAGTGTTGCTGGGTCAAGATCCTGGATCTCCCCTGCTAATGGCTAATATGGGTAGGGTAAGATAAACAGTTGGAATACAGTTTACAGGTTTTGATTTTCATAATCTTGTTACTTTCTGACTCTAATTCAAAGTTATTTATTGAAGAAGTATAAGTGGACTTTTTGGCATAATCCTTTTAAACTGAGCTGTTGCAGCAATTTTAATGATGTGTTGCTTAGGAACAGTTTAAAACCATCAAACCTTCCCCTCTAATCACACCCAAAAAGTGGGAACACTAGGATAAAACATATTAACTAGAAATTCTATGTTTTAATTTAAAATTTAGTGTATTAAGCAAAATAAATGCTGACCAACTATTAATAATTAGGCAAAGGTTTCATATTTTTACTGCATGTTTTACTGCGATAAATAATTGGCATATTATGTGCACTTTGCTGTAGTTTAGTAGAGGGCTTTGTTAAAGTAGAACTTTCAGTACTTTCTGAAAGTGCTTTTCGTTTGAATAGAATAGGTTGGGTTTTAGATATGATGCTATTTCTTTGTTAGCTCATGTCTAATACAAGATCCACAACTTAATAAAGACACATACTCAAACATGCATGCATGTGTACTTGTCAATGAGAAATAGCATTCAACCATTAATGCTACCAAAACCATTAAACCTTCCAGGAATTTGGCAGTATTTCTGCAGCGTTGTATGCTGATTATAGGACTTTTAAAAATTATTATACTATATGGCAGCATTTTATAAGTTAATTATAATACTTTTGGAAATTATTATACTATACTTCAGCATTGGTTTTAAATTAGTGTAACATTATGGTGTATTAAAATTCTTTCAAAACATAACTGTCAGTTTCCGCTTGCTCGCAGCATTGTTCTGATCTTAGTTAGTAGCCATACTAGAAAGTCACATCTAGAATGAAACCTGGCCTGTTAAGTTACATGTTTAATTTTTGCATTTAATTAAAATAGTAGGGATTAGCTAATGAAATATATTTGCATGTGGTTGCTGGTATTCTTTAACAAAATAACCAAAATTTGTTGTACAAAAGAATGTAGAGATCATAGTTAGAAAGCTCTTAATACAAACATCAAAATAAAGTTTCAACCTATTTCCCCAACATGATTAGTTACAGAGTCTCTGCACCAGGGAGATATTACTTTTGTCTCAGTATTTTTCATTTAAATGGTCCCTTCCAATTGCTTCCACTTCGAAAGGAATCATTTTTAAAAAACATCACGTCTGCTGGCATGAACCTCCTTTTAACTCTGATCGCCTAAACATTTCCAGTTCTAACAACATGAAGATTTTTATCCAAACTCTCCTGGCTTAGAATATCCACAGATTAAAAACCTTTTTTGTTAAGCTGACGGAGTCCTCGAAACTGATTTGATTCTCCTACTAGAAGCAACTGTTCCTGTTTCTGAACTGAATTCTGGGTTCTTCTGGACTAAAAGCTTTGAACCTTCTGTTCTCAAGTCGAATCTAAAGTAACTCCCTTAGTGTGTTTGTGCTGTCTGTTTTAAGCAGTAATTTTAAACATTTTACCTAATAACGTTACGGAGGTTTTCCCAGTCATTTGGTTGCAATTGCATGCTTTCTTGGAACTGATGTATTTAGGTCACTGTTTCAAATTCTTTTCAGAAAAGGTCAGAAAGTCCATCTTCATGGAATTATCTCTCATCCTTCTGTGTTTAATTTTCAATCCAAATCCAGAAAAAAACCATGAATGTTATACAGTCTTTTTATTGCAGCATTTTAATTTTGCTGACTGAAGCATACTTAGATTCTTCCATTGTCACTTTCCTTATAGTTGATGTTTGAACTTGTCTCTGGAAATAATTGCTATGGTTTTAATGGCTTTGCACTTCTGTTCAGTATGCTTTAGGTATTGTGCAGATTATAATTCTGCACTTGAAAATAATATTTATATCACAATTTAACTGGTGCTCAGAATGTTTCTAGGCATTTATGCTTTAATTCGGTTCAAAAGAATTCTTAAATGTGAAAGCAAAACCAAAAGCTGCATAGTCTTTGCAAGTATTTTGAAATTGTTGTCATTTTCAATTTACTGAGAAGCATAGATATTCCCCTTTTCTGAGCTGGTATAATACTTAGAGCTTTTATTTGGAAATAAAAACAGTGATTGAACATTGGCTTTGACACTCTTGTGGATGTGAGGGGCTGTGAAAGTGATTTAATGTTGGTCTGTTGCAGTGTTATTTAAGCAGAGACTCGAAGATTTACAACAGTGGTCATTGTCCTCAGATTTTTCTGCCCTTGTGTAGCCTGAAATTAGGAATTCTGTAGAACTGATAGATATTTTGTAGTTCTCCCAATGTGCTTGTCTCCCAATAAACATTAATTGATTTTGCATTTTAAGTTACCTGAGATTTTAGCTTTATCTTCATCCTCAATATACTTGCACTAATAGTTTTGAATGTCTTATTTCTGGCACTGTAACCCCAGTATATATAAATAAATATTGTTATGGATTAATTTGAATCCTAAAATACTGATTTACACACCATTTATTGTTGTTTAACTATAAATTTGCATTGTCATCTTAATTAAGTTGCCTTTTCAGTCCAAGATCCTGTGTTCATTCTTCCTCATGAGGACATAGTCTATTGTGTTTACAATCCAGTGTAGTAAAGAGAGTATTTCTTTGGCAGTGATAGTGTTATTCAGATGAAATAATAAGTCTGTGACAGTTCACTTGTTCTGGAGGCTCAAATTCCAGTGGACTCTAAAGAATAGTTTTCCCTTTGACTGAAGAATTCCATGCAAGACATTCTGTCCAGTGTATCCAAGAAATAAACTAGTTTCATTTGTTAACCTTAATGGATTCTGCATTAACGTATTCACTTATAGTGATGAGTTTTGAGACAAGATAGTTTTTTTTTCAAAGAGTTGGCATAAACATGATGTGCTGAGTGGCTGCTTCCTGTGCTGAGAGATTGAGTGATGAGTTGTCCTGTAAATATGATACTCCCATGTATGTTGAACACATCAATTTCATTTATTCAGTGCTAACTGTTTAATTCCATGCTAAGGTCAGAGTATTTGGTATGCAGTACCTATAGCGAGCTTGAATATTTCAAGTATATGATTATTGCACAAATGATTGAAAATGACTACTCCAGGCAGGATTTGATCAGCATGCATGACTCTTTTGGAAGCACTCCCAAATTTTTTGACCATGCTGCCATTCATTATGTATCGCATGTAGGTTCTTCACAATTGTAGCATGGACACCTGGACAAATCCAATCCTACCAGTCATCATCCATTAACCTACACTCAATCATCAGCGAAATGATTGAAGAGTCTGTTGAGAGTGCTATCAAACAACCCTTGCTTAGCAATAATACGCTCAGTTCGTGTTTTGCTTGGGCTGCTCAGCTCTCGACTTCAACATGGCCCAAGTCCTAAATGTGGACAAAAGAATTTCAGAGGTGAGATGAGAGTGAGTGACCTTACCATCAAAATAGATTTTACTGAGTAGCCCTAGTAAAATTGAAGGAATTAGGGAAAACTGTACACTAGCAGGAGTCATAGCAAATGATTGTTTTTTTGGAGATCAGTCATCTCAGTCCCAGTGTCTCACTGCAGTTTTTCAGGACAGTATCTAATGTCCACCAGGTGTTTCGTCAATGACCTTCGCTCCAACAAAGGATCAGAAGTACTGGATATGGATATTCACTGTGCAATGCTCAATGCCATTCACAGCTCTTCAAGTACTAAAGCAGAGAGATCTGGATGCTGTTTAGACTTGGGTTGCAAGTATGATATGCATGTGACACAAGTGCTAAGTAATGACCATCTGATCATGTGAATCTGATCACCTTAATAGCATTCAGTAGCATTACTATTGCGAAATTCACCAATCAGGATAATCAAAGATCGAATATATACATTTTAATGGAAGTAAATGCCTCAGAGTGCTTCACCAAGTCACATGGGAGATATTAGATCATATAACTCTAAGTTTGGCCAAAGAAGTAGGTATTAAGGTCAGTGTTGAAAGAGGAAAACAGGTGACTGACAGAGAAGTGTAGGGACAGTCAAGGCATTTGAAGTAACTGATGGTGTGATTAAAATGTTGGTGGGGGGTAGCCCCTGCTCTCCTGTTTGATATTGTGATAAACCAGCCATATAATTATGGTGGTTGTAAGAGTAAGTCAGCCAGAACTAGGACTCCTGTGGCACAGAACTCACCTACTGACTTCAAAAGCCTGTCCAATGTCGACAAAACACAAATCAAGAGTGTGTTATGCTTCACTGAGATGGAACAAACAAAGAAGATTACCGCACACGTACAGGCCCTTCAGCCCTCCAAGCCTGCTTCAACACATTTTGCTTTTCCATATTAAAGCTGTCTTCATTTATAGGATCCATATCGCTCTATTCCCTTTCTATTCATGTATTCGTCCAGATGCTTCTTGAAAGCTGCATTGTGTCAATGTCCACCATCACCTCTGGCAGTGCATTCCAGGCACTCATCCCTCTGTGTGAAAAATGTGCCTCGCACATCTCTTTTTAAAGATCCCGCCTCGCACCTTGAACCTGTGTCTCCTACTAATTCACCACTCCAACCTTGGAAAAAGCCTCATACTTTCCACTCTCTCCATGCCATTTACAATCTTATGAACTTATATCAGGTCACCAGTCAAACTCTGCATTCCAATGAAAACAAGCACAATCTATTCAACCTTTCTTCATGCATCCACGTCCTTCTGGTAGTGTAGTGACTAGAACTGTATGCATTCCAATGTGGCCTAACTAAAGTTCTATAAAGCTGCAGCATAACTTGTCTACATTCTTCCAATGAAGACAAGCATGCCATAGGCTGCCTTTACTATCTTATCACCTGTGCTGTCACCTTCAGTGATCCATGGACCTGCACACCCATATCTCTCTGCATATCAGTACTCCTAAGGGTCCTGCCATTCACTGTATAATTTCCACTTGTACTTGACCTTCTAAAATGCATTACTTCTCATTTGTCCAGAGTAAGCTCCATGTGCCGTTTTCTACCCATGCCTCCAACTGGTCCATATCCTGCTGTATCCTCTGACAATCATCTTCACTATCCATAACACCACCAATCTTTGTGTCGATCGCAAACTTACTATTTAGATCAGCATCTTTTTCCTCTAAAATCATTCGTGTAGATCATGAACAGCAGAGGTCCCAGTACTGATCCCGTCTTAGCATACTGGAAATCGAGCCCTGCTATTCTCAGAATCATTATTAAAGTTAAGAATGTTAGTGCGACTTGCAAAGTCCCCAATTTACCTGACTGATAAGCTAACATAAAATACAGACCAGTTTCTGCACTTATATTAAACATATAGATTCTAACCACAGAAAACAATTATGGATTGTTAGCATATGACTCTACTAGTTAAAACCTTTACATCACTTTTAAACCCAGCCCCACCTCCAAAAAACGTGCACATGCACAGTCACACATGTACGCAATCAAAAGACATTGGTATTATGATGGCAATTCTCCACTACTGATGTTTAGTGACAACAGTGCGTAGCATCTAATAAGATAGTGTGATGATGCTCCTCTTTTAACAAGGTTACACTGTCCTTGTTTTTTTTTCAGGAGGTTGTAAAGACACAGGTACCAAAATGTCTGGGGTGATCTACTTAAGGCAGCTTTTTGGTTTTAATAAAAAAAAAAACTCTTGTTCAGTGAAAGCCCGTGGCCAGTTCTCCCAGCTCATCTTTTCTCTGGTTTGGTTTGTTTTGGTTTTCGCAGTCTGGCTGTTCAGGGCAACAAATCAGTTTGTTTTGAGGCAGCTGGTCAAAGAAACAGCTACACGGAAGAAAGTGTTCCATGCTGAATCTCTCTGCCAACTCTCCTTTAAGATCCTGTGTTTGATTGTGCCTTTTTTGCCAAGGGGTGTTTATGGGGATTGTTGGAAGAATTTGGAGCAGCATTAAGTTGCGATAATCTGTTGGGTTTTTGGATAGGTTAAGTTATTCTGTATTCTGTTCTTGTTTGTTTGTGTTTCATGCATTAATCTTGCAAATGAATTCTGTTTTGTTTATAACTAAGTGATTATGCCAGCTGCCTCATTCTTAGAATGTCCACTTTACGCCTACTTAAAACAGCGAGCAAAGTTAGGGTCCGGGCTACTTCCTTGAAATATTTTGATAGGGTCTGACCTGGTCCATAACAGTAGAAACGAGGGGCAATTCAAGCTTGCTTTGCCATTCGATATGAACATGGCTGGTCCTCTGTCACTGTACTGTGTTCCTACTTTCTCCCCATACCTCATTATGCATTTAAAATCTCAAGATTTATCGGTTTCTTGAGTATATTTAGTGACTTTGCTTCCACAAGTTCACTATCTTTTGAATGAAGAAATTGTTCCGCATTAATGGACCTAAATGGTCTGTTCCATGTCCTGAGACAGTATCTCCTAATTCAATAGTCCCAACCAGATAACCATCCTCCCTGCATCCAATCTGCCCAGCCCTATCCAGTTAGAATTTTAGATGGTTCAATCAAATTGCCTGTCGTCCTTCTAATCTCTAGTCAATACAGTCCCAGTCAAAGCCTCCTCATGGGACAGTCCTGCATTCCAAACCCATAACTGCTTCTATCTAGAAGGACAAGGGCAGTGGGTACATGGGTACACTACCACATGCAAGACCCCTCAAAGCCGCTCACCATTCTGACTTGGAGATATTTTGCCTTCAGTCACTGGTTCAAAATTCTGAAATTCCTTAACTAAGGACGTTGTGGGTCAACCGACAGCATGTGAATTACAGTGGTTCTAGAAAACTGCTCACTACCACCTTCCCAAGGGCAACTACAGACCGACAGACAAGAGATGCTGGTCAGATAGCTATGCCCACATCGTAGGGGTGAATAAAAATAATTCCTGATGTAAACTTAAAGAATCTCTGCTGCATGTCTTCTCCAGGAAGTATAACCTTAATAAATAAGGCGATCAAAACTGCATGCAGTATTCCAAGTGTGGTCTTACTAAAACCCTGTATATTGTGGAGACATCATGACTTCTGAACAAAAATCCTTTTGCAATGAAGACCAACGTAGTATTGTCTGGACTCTTGTGGCACGATGGTACTGTCCTTATTTGAGATGGGAAACCTGGGTTCGAGTCCTTCCTGCTCCACAGGTGTGTAGCAGCACCTCTGAATAGGTTGATTAGAAAAGTATCTACTGTTGGTTTTCCTAATTGCTTGCTGCACCTGACTATCAACATTCCATTGACAGGTAGACAAGGAGACACAGATGCCTTGGTGTGTCCACACTTCCCAATGTATCACCTTTGTTTTTTGCACCAAAGTATGTAACATCACATTGCATCTACCATGTGTTTGCCCACTCACTAAATCACTTTAAAGCTTTTTTGTATTGTCCTCACAACTCTCAAGCCCACTTAGTTTTGTATTGTCAGCAAACTTGCATTTGTTTCCCTCATAACGGTCATTTAAAGAAGCTGTAAGTGGCTAGGGCCCAAGCACTGATTCTTATGGTATCCTACTTGTCACTGCCTGCCACTTGGCAAAATCCTGTTTACTGCCATGCTGTTTCTTGTGAAGCAATTCTCGATCCATGCCAATATATTAATTCCCCCATTCCACTTGTTTGCTAACATATGAAGGATCTAATTAAAAAGCCTTCTCAAAGTCTAAATACATCACACCTATAGGTTCTCCCTTATCTATTTTATGAATTACATCCTCAAAGAAACTCTGATTTCTGAAGTATGATTTACTTTTCATAAGTCCTTTTGGCTTTGTTCCACCTTGTTAATGTTTTCCATTTGTTCTTTTCACATCTTTTATAATGGAATCTAGCATTTTCCCCATGACTGAAGTTAAGCTAATTGAACTATAATTCTGCTTTTTTGTTCTCTTTCTCTCTTTGTTTTAAAAAATGGGTTAAATATTTTCCACATTACAATCTGTGAGAACTGTTCCACAGTCTATAGAATTTTTGAAAATACCACCAATGCATGCAGTATTTCCAGGGCCACTTTCTTTAATACTCTGCAATGTAGATGACAGGCCCTAACATTTCTTCAGCCTTTAACTCCATAAACTTCTGTAGCACCATTTTCTTACCAATACTGACGCCCTTCAATTCTGCCCTCTCAATTAAGTATGTTTTCAGTTTAGATTAGATTAGATTACACAGTGTGGAAACAGGCCCTTCGGCCCAACAAGTCCACACCGACCCTCCAAAGCGTAACCCACCCAGACCCATTCTCCTACATTTATCCCTTCACCTAATACTACAGGCAATTTAGCATGGCAAATTCACCTAACCTGCACATTTTTGGATTGTGGGAGGAAACCGGAGCACCCGGAGGAAACCCACGCAGACACGGGGAGAATGTGCAAACTCCACACAGAGTCGCCTGAGGCGGGAATTGAACCCGGGTCTCTGGCGCTGTGAAGCAGCAGTGCTAACCACTGTGCTACCGTCCCGCCCAGTTCTTCTGACATTTCTTTGTTCCCTATATAATTTTCCCAGTTTCTGACTGTGATCTTTTGTTATCACTAATAATCTTCTCTTCGTATATTTATAAATCCTTTTACAGACAGATTTTATGCTCCTATTCATTTTTCACTTGTGGATCAAACTTTTGTTCTCTTTCGCTGAGGTCTAAAATGCTCCCTGTCCTCAGGATAGCTTGCTTTTTCTGCAGAGTCAGAGTCAAAAAGTGTGGTGCTGCAAAAGCACTGTCGGTCAGGCAGCATCTGAGGAGCAGGAGGGTCGATGTTTTGGGATCGCAACTGGTCCTCGTCGAGCACTGCTATTTGATAGCCCTGTTGATGACATTGTCTATCATTTTACTGGTGCACAAGAGTAAAATGACAGGACAGTAATTAGCCAGGTTATATTTGTCCTGCTTTTTGTCTACAAGACATGTCTGGGCAATTTTCCACCATATCAGGTAGATGCCAGTGTTGTAACTGTAATGGAAGAGCTTGCCAATCAAGTTGGCTTGTTGTGTCCTGGATGGTGTCAAGCTTCTCGAGTGTTGTTGGAGCTGCACCCATCCAGGCAAGTGGGGTGTATTTCATCACACTCCCCTATCCTGACCTTTGCTTTGGACATTGATGGATAGGCTTTAGGGAGTCAAACCATGAGTGACTTGCCTCAGTATTCTTAGCCTCTGACCTGCTATTGTAATAACTGTATTTATATGGCAAGCTCTGGTCAATGGTAACCACCAGGATGTTGATTGTGGAGAATTCAGTGATGGTTATGCCATTGAGTGCCAAGGGGCAATAGTTAATTACCTCTTATTGGAGATGGTAATTGCCTGGCATTTGTATGGCTGTCCAATCCTGGATGTTGTCTAGGTCTACTGCATTTGGACGTAGACTGCTTTAGTGTCTGGGAGTCACAAATGGTGCTGAATATCATGCATTTATTGGTGAACATCCCCACTTCAGATTTTACAACAGAGGGAAGGCAATGATGAAACAGCTGAAGATGGTTGCACTAAGGACAAATACCCTGAGGAACTCCTGCAGAGATATCGTGGAGCTGAGATGACTGACCGCTAACAACCACAATCATCATCCTATGTCCGGTATACGTCAAACCAGTGCAGAGTATTTCCCTGAATCCCATTGACTCCAGTTTGCTGGCCTGCTTGTTGCCACATTCACTCAAATGTAGCCTTGATGTCTAGGACATTCACTCAGCATGTGCAGTCTTAAATGTGATGTGTGGATTTCCACATTTGCTATCATGTACTTTGACACAAGATGCAGTAAGCTTTACAAAGTGACAGTAGCAAACACTCTTAGCTTCATCATTTTTTAACTTGTAAAAAGTTTTTTTTTGTTTCTATCCTTTTTCTTACGCAATTGTACTGCAGCAACTAGTCAAGCTTCTTTTAGCACTTTGTAAACATTGACGTCAGTGCCTAGAAGAACAAGGGCAGCAGATGATTGGGAATACTACAAGGACTAAATTTCCTTCCAACTCTCTCAACAATCTGATTTAGAAATATATCACTGTTGTTTTTATTGTTGCTTTGTTAAGATCCTGGAATTCCCAAATAGCACTGGGGGAGCAATTATATATGTTGACTGCGAAAGTAGAAGAACGTGGCTCACCATTACCAAGGTAAATTAGGTATTGCAGTAAATTCTGGTCTGAGACTGCTCGTGCAGCAAATGTTTTCAAAAATAATGAAGCTACTTGCACTTTGTAACTGATGGCACCTTTTTGTGTCGGCATACATGATGCTAAATGTGGAAATCTATATGTCACATACAAGAGTATATGTTTGCTGAGTAATATCTGTTATGATCAACTGAAGATATTATTGGAAAAGTAAAATCCCAAAATAAAACCTGGCTGAATAGATGATTTTTATTTGGTGGCATATTAGACAATGAAGAAGCTTTTCTAAGATTCCAAAGGGATCTTGATCAGACTGCTCAATGGGCTGAAAATTGCAGATAGAGTTCAATCTGGATAAATGAGAGGTATTGTATTTTGGTACAAAAACAAGGGTAGGGTTTATACAATTAATCGTAAACCCTTGGGTAGAATTGTACATACATAATTCTTTGAAGTTTACATCACATATAGACAGGTTAACAAGGCATTTTGTGCGCATGCCTTTATTGTTCAGTCTTCTGAGTTGGGAAGTCATGTTGAGGTTGAGGCCTCTTCTGGAATACTGCATCCAGTTCTGATGGCCCAGTTATAAGAGAGTCCCATATCAAGCTGGAGAGGGTTCAGAAGAGATTTACCAGAATATTGCTGGATATGAAAGGTTTGAGTTTGAAAGACTGGATAGGCTGGAACCTTTTTCAGTGGAGCATAGGAGGTTGAGAGGCCACTTTATAGAAGTTTATAAAATAATGAGTGGTATAGATACCGTTAGTGGTAGTTTTTTTTTTGTTAAGGTGGAGAATTTAAGTACAGTTAGTAATGTGCAGATGACATCAAAATTGGAGGTGTAACAGACAGCGAAGAGGGTTACCTCAGATTACAACAGGATCTTGATAAGATGGGCCAATAGGCTGAGGAGTGTTTCTATGTGAATAATTTCTTTTGGTTTCTCTTTCTTGAATTGTACAAACAATTTTATGTTTCCTCTCTGTATCTGATGTCATTAGGCTTTCACAATTCCAATGGCCTAAACCTTTCTAATTCTAACAACCTGAAGATTCCTGTCACAATTTCTCTTGGCTTGAATTCTTCACAAACTAGGAAAAAAACTGTTGCCATAACAGTGATAGATTTTCTGTGAGCAGGACTGAACTAAAACCTGCTAGGAGAGAAATGAAAATCTTATTTCTGAACTCAACTTCTAATGTTTCTCTACTAAAATTCTGGTATTAACTGAACTGAAGTCAAAATAAGGGCTTTATATGTTTATACTGTGTGCCATAAACTCAAAAATCTGAGTACCATATTTCTTTAACACTCCAGGATTCTCCCAAGCTCTTGTTTGTAGTTAAGTGTCTTCTTGGAACTGGTGCACTTGGGTTACTGTTAGGGCGGTACAGTGGTTAGCACTGCTGCCTCACAGCACCGGGATCCCAGGTTTGATTCCAGCCTCTGGTGACTGTGTGGAGTTTGCACATTCTCCCCGTATCTGCGTGGGTTTCCTCCGGGTGCTCCGGTTTCCTCCCACAGTCCAGAAGATGTGCAGGTTAGGTGAATTGGTCATGCTAAATTGCCTGTAGTCAGGGGTGAATGTGGGGAATGGGTCTGGGTGGGTTACTCTTCGGAGGGTCGGTGTGGACTTATTGGGCCGAAGGGCCTGTTTCCATACTATAGGGAATCTTATCTAATGATTTCCTGACCTTTTTCAAAAAATACTTTCACAGCATTTACTAAATGCCTCTCCATTTAAAACAATCCAAGTTCAAAAAAACTTAATATATTTTATACATTTCATCACACATCATGAGCAGTTGTATTTTTGAATTGGTACCTTTTTGCTTTGATATTAAGTTGAATTTGGAAAGTGGGTTGAATTCCATTTCATTCTGCAACATTAATTGCCAAACACTGATATCAGTCTCCATATAATCATAAATGTTATGAGGGGTCAGATTTGCATCTTTACTGAATGGTTTTGATGTTCTCTGTTTCTAACTGTCTGCTGTAATTGTAGCGATCAGAGTTAGCTTTTGCCATTGGATGTTTTGTAAAGAATTTTCTTTGTGGTGTCCTAAGCACTTCCAGTGACCGATGTGATGAGTGACACACTTAGCATTTGGTTCCCGTGATGAATTCTCCAAAGAGACTGCTATACAAAAATGCCTTGAGTTTTGGGGACACTTGTTTTCCGAGTATTATAGCTTCCTCTCTATAGTTAGCTGAGTCTGTGAGTAACAAGACCAGAGGTCAGGGATGATCGAAGTTTGATCTCTGAGTTAGGTTGTCATAGATGCAATGATAGTGAATATGTAGCTGATTTCTAAAGCTCTAAAGTTAGGCAGTGTCCAATTTGAGAGTGCAATTTTGAAACGCCACAGAATATGCAAGTGTGTGTGAAAAGAATGGAAGTCTGCTATGAACACTGCTACTAAAGCTTGGGTGTTCATAAATTGAACATATTCAGATACTTTTTAAATTCATGTGGCAAGTTCAACTATTCTTCTCTGGGGTTTAACTGTTTAATCTGATCAAGGAATGGTTTTGGGTTGACTTGCAGGTTCTTGCTATGACAGTTCTCTCATGTAGATTAATTAATCTCAGTCAATACATTTATTACTTATTTTTAAAAAAGATATAATTTTAAAAACATAATTATAACACTAAGCATTTTTCAAAGCTACAGATGTGTCACTTCTCCTAAACCTGGTAAGGGCAATTTCATTTTAAAATTATTTGGTTTGATAGTTTTATCTGAAGGCAGGCTAATAGTGGTCTCAATTTCTAAAGACGAAGAGAGTAATGGATTATATTTGGGTATTACTTTCCTTTCACCTTGCATATCCCAAAGTGCTTTGCAGTCAAATAAGTGCTTTTGAAGAGAAATGACTTTCATAATGGAGAAAAAGAGAGAATGGATTTCAAAACTATTTCTGCATTTAAAATAAGTGACCCCATGGGATGAGTATCATTGGTAAAGCCAGCCTTTCTTGCTCATTACTAATTGTCTGAGGGGGAGTGTCCTCATGAGCTGTCGTCTTGATCTGTTGCAGTTATAAGATCGTTAGTTTTTTTTAAGTGCACCCATATTGCAATTGACACAGTAAGGGAACAGTGATATATTTCCCAGTCAAAGCCTGTGCAACTTTAAAGAGTATTTGCAAGGGTGTGTTTCTATGCACTTGTTGACTTTCTTTTATAGAGGTTGAGGGTTTGAAGCAACCTTTGCTTTGGAGAGTCAAGAGCTATCTGCATGAGATCCAGCTTCTTACCTGCTCCTGTAGCCTTAATATTTGAGTGACCCAGTTGTATTTCTGGTCAGTTATGACATTCAAGCTGTTGATTTTAGATGATTTGGTGATTTATATTGTTTTGAATGTCAAGTGAGAGGGATGCTCAGATACTCTTGTTGGAACTTTTTTTTGCCTGTCGCTTATGTGAAGCAATTTGTTACTTTTCAGCCCAGGCCTGAACGTTAAGCGGTTCTTGATGTGTACAAGCACAGAATGCTACAGTATTTGAGGAGTTGCGGTTGGTATGGAGCATTGTAAATATCAGCTAACTACCCCATTTTCGACCTTTATAAAGCGTACTGCTTAAACAGCTGAAGATTGTTGGGACACCTGGGACACTGTCCTGAGGAACACTTGTAGCAATGCCCATGATTAGCCTTCAACCACACAAATATATCTTTCTAGGTGCGACTCTAATCAATGGAGAGTTTTCTCCTCTATTCTTAATGATTTTAAATTTTGCAAAAGCTCAATGCTATTTTTGGTCAAATTCTGTCTTGATGTCAAGGGCATTCAGTCTCATCTTGCATCTCGAACCAGTGTTTTATTGATGTTTAGATCAAGGCTGTAATAAAGTGTGAAGCTGCCTGGTATTGGCACGACCCAAACTGAGCATAAGTGAGCCCTTTATTAGCAAGTGAAGAAAAGAAGCCAAAAAACTCTTGATATTGGAAATCAGAGAGATAAACAGAAATTACTGGAAAATCTCAGCAGGCGAAACAAACACTTCACTGGTGAACACGGGTAAAGCTGACGCAAACATTTCAGTTCTGAAGAAGGGTCCCTGGACCCAAACTGTTAACTCTGTTTTCTCTCCATTGATGTTGCAAGATCTGATGAGTTTTTCTAGCAATTTCTGTTTTTGTTATTGTTAAATGAGTGCTGCTTGATGGCATTGTCAGCTATTTCGTTCATTACTTTGATGATTTCAGTGCTCAGTACATTTAAATTTCTACATTTGTTTTATACTCACCTATCTTAGATCTTTGCATAGAGCATGTCAATGCGGTAAATGGAATTGTTTACAAGAAGTTATGTCTTCATATGGAACTGGAGGAGTGGAAGGTGTGCCGAATCCACTGCAGAATTTGCTGGGTTTACAAATTTGTCTTGCTATTAGAGGCGGATTTCATCAACACAATTACACTGAAATCAACTACTCAGTTGAATCTTCTCACTTGGATTTGATTGCTGCTTCTGAGCCACAGCTGACATTGAATTTAACTGTACTGGTGAGGTGACAATTTATCATTTGAGTTTTTAATCATTTGTTTTAACATAATTGCTTTGTTGGGAGAAGCTATATTGAAAAGGTGGCTGAAAAGCATCAAAATCATAGTTGCTATTACATGTCTGTGTTGAGCCCAAGATAGCCTATTGCACAAAGGAAATAGTGAATCCTTAAGGAGATGCTAAGGTCCATGCATGAAAGCCATCAGGGAATTTAGGAAGGTGAGAGATTTGGCCAACATGAGCAACAAAATCAAGGACCACATGAGCCTATTCAGTACTCAAAGTGTCAAGCAAGTAAGCTGGAGAGTTGATGATATATTACATACTAGACAGACCTTGGATGAATCTGGGAGCAGACCTCTTCACTCTTGCATGAAGTGATTATCTTGATGTTGTAGACTACTATTTTGAGTATTGGGAGGTGGACCAGCTGACCAACAACTACGGAAATGGTTCCATTAAAAGAAGCAAACAACTGTGAATGCTTGAGATCTGAATCAGAAACAAAGTACTGGAGAAATTCAGTTCTGCCATGTTCTGTGAAGAGTCCAGTGATGAATCTTCAGTTCTAATGGTTGGGTCAAGGATACTACCCTGAGGAGCTCCTACAGAGATCAAGGAAAATCTATTAGGTTCTCAGCAATTGGAGTTGCAGCTACAGATATGTCAAACTCTGTGAAACAGAGAACGGAATCTTGTCTGGTACTGTAATGGGATACTGTTAGGATTTCTACCCTGTGTTTCAAAATCGTTAAATGTGTGTTATACGTAAATTGTTTTGTTTATTCTATTTTATCTTGATTTCTTCTATGTAATAAGCTTTTTGTTTGCTTGTTAACAATTAATCTGCAGCATTGCATGTTTATGTTTAAGTGAAAGACCACCTTGTCAAAACCACAAAAATAAAATTTGATCCAGCAAGCTAGATTTCAGTTTGAGACTTGACTTAGAATCACAGAATCCCTACAGTGCAGATCAAAGCCATTGGCCCATCAGGTCTGCATAAACTTTGTGAAGAGCATCCCACCCAATCCAGTCCCCTTCCCTAACCCCATGCCTAATACCACCTAGCCTACATATCCCTGCATGCTACGGACAATTTAGCATGGCCAATCCGCCTAATTGTTTTTGGAGGAAACCAGAACACCCTGCAGAAATCCATGCAATCACAGGGAAAGCAAATAAACTCCACATAGTCACCCAAAGCTTGAATTGAACTCAAGATCCCAGGAGTACTAACTACTGAGCCACCTGATTTGTTCAGTAATACATCAGCTGGAATCATAACAACTTTACCATCTTTACAAAGTCTCCCAAAATGCATGAACAAGTTTACTTCCTCTAGAAATTCTTTCTTCGAGGTTTTCTATCAGTCTGATTTTGTGATCGTCAGCATGATAATAAAATCAACTTTTCTTGTCCTGGAGTAATCCTGGGTATGTAATTGGTCAGAATCTATTTAGTTTTGCTTGTAGTTCTGTCTGTTGAGGGAATCTAATGAAAGAGAGGGTTTTACCACAGAAATTTAGTTCTCCTTGAAACTTGATTTGCTGATATCTATACATATTAACCTTAGTAAGCCTAGTTTTTTCTCTCCTCATGTTTTAAGCAGTTCCATTTGAGGGGAAAATTACAATGGGAATGGCAGCTTTTAGACACTAGACCAAAACTCAAAGGTTTTGATTATGGAGGAAGTTTTATGTTATTTCATTTGCGGTGGTCTTGAATATTTTACTCTCCCTTGAGGCTCTGCTTCCAGCTGTCTGTCAAGAAAAGATCTTTGTTTCTGTTGTAGGTTTTAAAATAAACTGACTTTCTGGCCACACTTAAAATACAAATGCACCCCTCTGGCCTAAATTTTAAAAAATACTCTTCCTCATCTCTGCAGTGCTTTTGTCATTTTGTTTGTGTGATGAAAGACGTGTACTGTTGAGTATGTACAATTATTTTAATCAGTTGATTCTTCTTTTTGTTTAATCATTTTTTTTTAAAACATTGACTGAGAAAACTGACCATCTATTAAAGCGTCCTGTAAAATTTCAACTACTTAGTGTTCTTTTCACTCAGGTAAAGTAGGGACCTTGAGTTCTGTAAGCAGTTTATAGTTGAAGTTCTGTACTACATTTCAATGCCACTTTAACTGGGCATGGCATACAGCTTTTTTTGTTTTCATCTGGTTTTGCCACCTTATTCTACCAAGATGATTTTAAAAAGTGATTCTTTTGAGTAATTTCACTCAGTCACTGCAGTGGAAGGTGAAGGAAAATAATTTTAAAACATTTGCCCTTTATTTTTAACTTCATTTTCACACATGACAGTGAAACGCTCCCATGATAAGGGCATGTCATATTTTAAATTTGTTTTGCAGGGCCAGCATTGAGCTGTCTCAGGTCAAGCATATAGTGTGTTAAATAGCCTTTGGTTTTGCTCCAAGGACATTCCTTAGCTTCCATCCAAAATATTATTGTATTTCCTGGGTTAGTATTTCTATTCCACATAATCGTGGAATTTGTAGTTTCATTTGGAGTTTGACCAGACATATAGCAGCACCCTGCTCACCACGTGAAATGGTGGCAGTACAACTGTTATGCTGAATAACTTGCATTTCCCAGCAGGTTATGTGTTAATACTGTATATAAGTTTGTCTTGATATAGAATGCTTCACAACCTAGTTAACCTTGGGACTTGTTTCATATAATGCTGCACTTGTCTCCTATTCTAGTCTGTCTTAGTCACATGGCTTCCTTTCTCCAGTGTCTGTCCTTGTGTTGTACTCCTGGGGCCTTCTCTTGGGAAAAGATGAACATCTGCTGTCCTTCAAAAAGCAATACCCACACACTAGTTCTCATGTCCTGAATTAACGTGTTGTAAAATCTTGTTCAGCAGATTTAATTTAGTGCCGGAGAGAGTGTGGACAGCCCTGATCTCTGTTGACTAAGTTGGCCTCTTAAGGCTCTGATTTCAAACATGAATCTAGTTGGCAGTGCTTGGGTGTTAGTTCCCTTACTCTTCTTATAGTCTAGCGACCAGTAATTGTTTTTTTCAGAATCCAAAAACCAAAGTAATTTGCTCATTTAATCTAACCCATTTTTTTTTTTTGAAAGTATCCAAACCCATTACCCCAAAATAAAATTAAATGGACCATTACCCCAAAATAAAATTTGGTGCGGAACCTAAGTAGCATAAGCTATGATGAGATTTGCTGTAGTATTGTGAGAAAGAGTCCAGCGGGAGAAACCCACTATGTCTTTTATGAGTAATGAGACAAATATCTCACTAATTAGCAAAGAGCTGCCGATTAAGGTGGATTGTAACTTGTTAAACGCCTTAATAATGCCAAAGCTCACTTCATTAATAGCTTCCTTTCTCACCAACTGTGCAAATATGCTCGATGTTGATACTTCTTGATATTGAAGTCAGAGTGGGTACTTGGCAACTTCAGTTTGCTGCTGGCTACAATGAGCCTCCATATTGCCAGCACAAAGCAGCATCTCAGAGCATGATCCATAGCTACTAGCTGCGCAGACATTGGCACCTGAAGTTTGCCAACCTGTCTCAACAATCATGGCACCTCTGCGATCTTAATGCAGGGTGCTTAGGAAGCACAGACTTACAGTGAATGGGGGTGGCAACAAGCACTGAAAGGCTGCTGAAAGGATACTTTGAATGCAGGGACAGTACCCAGCTCACAATGGAACCATTCTGTGTCTCAGGGCTGCTCAGTTGCTCTCTTAGTGCTCACCCACTTAACATCTATTTACACGCTTATAGCATCCCTGCTTCACTTTGCTATGCCAATTTGCACAGTTGACCAACCAGGCAGCCTTGCTGGACAGCAGTTCTCAGTCAAAGGGGCATCCTTGTTGTGTCACTCAGGGGGTGGGTCATGGTCAGTCCATGAGGTCCATTCAGAGAAACTGAGGGAAGGGAAATGGAGCTGCCACGGGAAGAAATCTTGGGAACCTATTTGCCAGTATTTGGGGGCTACAGGTTATGGGGAAATAGGAATGACAATTGTGAGGGGCAAAGGGAAATATGATAAAGCATGAAGGGAAAAGGAGTCATGCAGGAGGGCCCGTTTGTCAACATTCAGAAGCATGCTGGCTTTAAAGATTTGGTGGAGGTAAAAATAAGTGTATGATCATACATGGCATGGTACCTGATATGCCAGGGGCTAGGAATAAAGCACAGGCTCATGCAGACTGGTGGGGTGGGTACCTGGGAAGTTGCAAAACCTATTGTGCTCAAAGAAAGGGCTATCAGTAATGGGGTTTGGATGTTCAGGCTTCATTGACATGCAGAGGCGGAGGCTGAGTGCCACTGGGCTGAAGGATATTCAGTCACTGTCCATGTTGGATTTTGAAAGTATACAGTAGGAAGGAAAAGGGATGTAAGATGTACCCAATGTGAGCTCCTTTAAAAGGTAAGGGCATTATATACAGCCTCTTGCATTGTAGAGGGCAGAGGCCTGTACGGTCCATAACCTATTGTGATTCTAATGCATTGACTCCCTGTGAGCTAAACACCTCTGTACACCTGGCATCACTGACCACCATATTTACAGCAGTACATTTGGACACAAAGGCCAGGGAAAGAATAGGGATGTTTTCGAATGAGGGGCAATGGTGTCAGCAGAACCCATTGCCCTTTGTACATATTGTTCATCTTCAGACAAACTCAATACAAACGACATACCCTCACAAGATGTACCATTGGATGAAAGTAGGCACCATTCCAGCTCAGTTACATTTGGAACTACTCAAGAGTCAAACAAACAAATGTAGTACCAGAACAATCAACTTTATGCAAACATGATACATCATGTAGTCTACAATGTTACCTGTGCCACCAGTGTGCCCTAAAGAGGTTTTTTTCTCTATCTCCTTCCTAATATGTTTCCATGTAGTCCCTGGTCCCACACCTGAGGTGAAGGGGTCTGTTCGACAGTGGAACCAGTTGATCCTAGAGAGTTGATTGGGCAACTCTGAGGATATATGTGTTTGGAGGGTCTGAGGGTCATTTTGCCATGTATGACCCTCCTTGATATAATCTTCCAAGGTTTGGTAGGGGGCAGGCAAAGTGGAGGTGAAGGGCTTGACCACATCTGAAATGTCCTGAAAGGAGAATTCTGAGGCGCCTGCATGTGATTGCTTCCTCCAGCTGGTGCTTTCTGGCACCACCCTGTGTCCTTGCTCTGAAAATGAACCAGTCCTCCAGAAATCATGTCTTTTTGTTTTACTCATTTGTGGGATGTGGGCATCACTGGCTAGCCAGCATTTGTTGCCTGTCCCTAGTTGCCTTCTTGAACTGCTGCAGTCCATCTGCTGTGGGTTGACCCACAATACCATTTGGGAAGGAATTCCAGAATTTTGATCCAGCAACCGTGAAGGAACATTGAGATATTTCCAAGTCAACATGGTGAGTGGCTTGGAGGGGATCTTGAAGGTGGTGGTATTTCCAATGTATCTGCTGCCCTTGTCCTTCTAGATGAAAGTGATCATGGGTTTGGAAGATGCTGTCTGAGGATCGTTGGTGAATTTCTGCAGTGCAATTTGTAGATTGTCAAACAGTGTGTACTGAGTGTCGATGGTGGAGGGAGTGGATGCTTGTGGATGTAGTGCCAATCAAGTGGACTGCTTTGACCTGGATGGTGTCAAGCTTCTTGAGTGTTGTCAGAGCGCATTCACCCTGGCAAGCATTGAGCAAGGAAGTTGGGAGGTCATGTTAAGACTGCACGGGAAATCAGTTAGGCCACTTTTGGAATGCTGCATTCAGTTATGGTCTTCCTGCTATAGGAAAGATGTTGTGAAACTTGAAAGGTGCGGAAAAGACTGAGAAGGATGTTGGCAGGGTTGGAGGGTTTGAGCCTTCGGCTGAGTAGGCTGGGGCTATTTTCCCTGAAGTGTCGGAGGGTGAGGGGTGACCTTATAGAGATTTATAAAATTATAAGGGGTGTGGATAGGGTTAATAGTGAAGGTCTTTTCCTCAGGATGGGGGAGTCCAAAACTAAGTTGAAACTTTATTGCTGGAACAGCACAGCAGGTCAGGCAGCATCCAGGGAACAGGAGATTCGACGTTTCGGGCACAGGCCCTTCTTCAGGAATGAGCAGAGAGTGTTCAGCAGGAGAAGATAAAAGGTAGGGAGGAGGGACTTGGAGGAGGGGAGTTGGAAGTGGAGGAGATGCGGTGGAGGGCACCGTCGACCACGTCGCCTTCCTGACCTGCAGTCTTCTTGTTGACCTCTCCGCCTCCATCCTACTCCGACCTATCACCCTCACCTTGACCTCTTTCCACCTATCACATTTCCAACTCCCCTCCTCCAAGTCCCTCCTCCCTACCTTTTATCTTCTCCTGCTGAACACTCTCTGCTCATTCCTGAAGAAGGGCCTGTGCCCGAAACGTCGAATCTCCTGTTCCCTGGATGCTGCCTGACCTGCTGTGCTGTTCCAGCAATAAAGTTTCAACTTTGACCTCCAGCATCTGCAGACCTCACTTTCTCCTCGAGTCCAAAACTAAAGAGCATAGTTTTAAGGAGAGAGGATAAAGATTTAAAAGGGATCTAACTTTTTTACATGGAGTGTGGTGCATGTAAGGAACAAGCTGCCAGAAGAAGTGGGGGAGGGTGGTACATTTATTGCATTTAAAAAGCATCGGGATGGGCATATGAATATGAAGGGTTTAGTGATTTGAGTCAAATGCTGACAAATTGGACTAGGTTAATTTAGGATATCTGATCGACATGGACAAGTTGAACCGAAGAGTCTGTTTACATACTGTACAGTTCTGTGCAGAGTATTCCATCACACTCCTGACTTGTACCTTATGGTAGACAGGCTTTGGGGAGTCAAGAGATGAGTTACTCTTCGCAGTATTCCGAGCCTCTGATCAGCTCTTGTAGCCACTGTCTTTTGTGTGGTGAGTCCAGTTGGGTTTCTGGTCAATGATAACCCCCAAGATGTTGATAGTGGAAGATTCAGTGATGGTAACACAATTGAATGTCAAGGAGCAATGGTTTGATTGTCTGTCTCTTTATTGATGATGTAGCCTGGCATTTCTGTGGCACAAATATTATTTGCCACTTGTCAACCCAACCTGAACCTTGTCCAGATCTTGTTGCATTTGAACATGGTCTTATTCAGTATCTGAGGAGTCGCGAATGGTGCTGAACATTGTGCAACTATCAGCAAACACCCCCACTTCTGACCTTATGGTGGAGGAAAGGTCTTTAATGAAGCAGTTGAAGATGGTTGCGCCTAGGAACTCAAGCAGTGATTTTTAATCCGTATTGAGTTGAAGGGTTATGGAGAGCAGGCAGGAAAATGGAGTTGAGGCCATGAAGACAGAGCAGACTTCATGGTCTGAATTGTCTTGTTCTCATGTGCCGGGTTTTATAATATATCACCAAATCTGACAGAAACACTGAATACAAGAAATTGAAGAACAGATAAAAAATGCTAATCCTGCAATCATGCTGCAAAAAAGCAAAGAAAATAGTGTCTTTATGGGAGCTTTTGCAGAGATTGAAGAGACCCAACAATTTAATGAGGCTGGAGGCTTTGGCCAGAGGGAAGAAACTCTGGTTTAACCCTCACCATGATAGTCCATCTTGGGGTTAGCAATTACCCAACCAGATAGAGCAAAGATGCCTTCAAGAACATGCATGAAATTCAGATTGGTTTTAGGAGAGTAAAGTGTCCTAATAACAACTAGTAGGCAATTCTCAGTTTTTTGAAAAGTTAAATGGAGTTTTAAGTTTTATTTATCAACCGAGATAGTCACTACTTTTTAATTTATAATAAATCTTGTCATGTGATCCTCCAAGACAATAATTAGAAATTTACATATCCTTTTAAATATCACTTTGTACAATGATCATAACCAATTGAATTTTTATTGCAATTTAACAGTATTGTGCTAACACTTGTCAAAAGGAACATTTTATTTTAGACTTGAAAACTGAGTTAAGTGTTCTCAAACTGCGACAATGGAATTTGAGCTGTCATTCACTGAACACTGAACTACTCACCATACCAGTTGCACCACTTGTATATCTTCTATCACACGTTTGAAAATTTTGGATTTGTTTACATGCAAAGATTTTAACAGGCAGAATTTATCGAAAGATTTGAAGAACCGAAATGTTTGTGAATGAAACAAAAACATTTCTACGTTAGTCCTTCACTGGAATAAATGCCTGGTTAAGATTGATTTGCCAAGTTACAGTTCAAGGCAAAGCTTTCAGAGATACTTTCATAGTGGTGCAGTGGGCTTGAAACTGTTCTTTCAATTCTAACAAAAATAAAAATGATCTCTAGCATTATGTTTAAAACCCACCATAAAGTCCTTCACTTAGCCAGAGACTCCATTCCTCTCCCTGGCAACTGTGAGATTGAACTAGATTGTTGGAACATTGATGCCATCTTTTGCACCTTTATTCTGCAAATAAATACATTACTAATACCACATCTATTGCATCCTCTGTAACATCATTCGACTTTGCATTGAAACCCTCATCCCTTTGTTGCTTTGACTTGAGGGTTGCAACACATTTCTAATTGATCTGTTTCATTTTCTGTAAACCTGATGTCATCTGAACTCTGCTCTTGTCCTAACTTCGATCAACTCCCAATAACCTGGCACACCCTGTGTTTGCTGAACTGCATCTGCTCCTGGTTAAGAGGTGCACCATTAAATTAATTTAAGAATTCAAAATTCTCTTCCTTGCTTTCAAATTTATCTCGTGCTAGTTCTGCATTCTCCCACAGCCCATCACTCCCCCTAATATTTGCACACCTATCTCTTCCCTTGAACGTTCCTGATCTTCCTCATTTCACTATTTGTGATTGTACCTTCAGTTGTGAAGGCTATTGACACTGAATTACCTTCTGAAACCACCGCACCCCTCTGTCTCCTTAAAGATGCGCCTTAAGACCAACATCATTTGCAAGACTTTTGGTCATCTATCGATATAATACTTGTGTAATTTGGTGCCATGTTTTGTCCTTGGGATATTTATATAGCACATTCTAAGTTTCTTATCTGATCCTGAATCTAAAATGTGTTTGCTCAGGCAGAGATGAAGAAGTGCTTTGATCTCTATGTACTAATAGTGTACTTGATGCAAGACTGAAAGCATTCAATTTCCTGGAAAAATGTACCTCACCCAAGTTGATGCAATAAAAGGGAAATTTTGATTTGATGCATGTAAGATGTTATCAACTGAGTGATAACTAATTTTCCTTTGTTCTTTTTGGTTTTAGTGTATTTCTGACAGGATAAATACCTTTTGTCTCAATAATATGTGGTTGCGTGGATTTTAATATAGCTCCCAGTGAGGAGAGGAGTAGTTAGAAAATCAAAGAATTTTTCTGCTATTCGTTACTACCTAACATTTAAAATGAATTGCCCACAGTTTTCTGAAATATAAAACTCCTATAAGTTTAGATCAGTTGTGTTTTTTAAGGTATCTAGCCCATTTCAGTTTTTGGTTAAAGAAATAGTAACTTGTTAGTGGATATTTAAATTGTTGTGCCATTTCAAATCTATTTCAACATACCCTTAAAACACTGGATCCCTAGAAGGTCCTTTTAGTAAGTGCCTGTTATGGACATAAATCTTGGATAGAATGTTATGCCTTCCACATACTGTAATGTATGTCACATCATCCTTTTTCAGTGGAGTGCCTTTAGTTAAGCAGATTTTTAGATAATGCCTCTGAAGGATCTTCTACTGATTAAGGAAAGTTTAACATCAGAAAATAACTGTGTTGCGTTGAGTGATCTTTGTAATTGACATTGGGAATTTTGTGCTTCATGGAGACCTTGAAAACTAAATGCATTGGAAAATTTTGCTTGGCTGCTCAGATATTTTTCTAAAATGTATGAAGTCCTTTCTAGTGAGGAAATTAGTTGTGTGTGCTTTTATAAATGATGTGCCAATTTTGAATGTCAATTATAATCCTTACCCTATCCATCTACATCGTGTAGTCAGTCTCCCTGGGGCATGGAAAGAATAGTTGAGGTCTATTGAAGGGCAGTACTGAACACTTTTATTTCTTTGATTATTTTTTCATGTTTGGTTATTGAGAGTTGGGGTAAAGCTCTGTTATGGGTTTCTGAATTTTATAAAAAATTTCCTGAACAGTTTGATCTGTTATTTTTACATTCTCATTGCTGCATCACAAATTGAGAGACTGGCCTCGAGTTCCTACTGTGCTTCATTTCAAAACAAGTTATTGAGTAAAGATGTATACAGATTTTAAAAAACTAGTTTATATGTTGAGAACTGTGAAATTGGCCAGATTTCTCATTCCAGTTCATTACTCATTGGCAGTATTCACTATTAATGCTATATTATCCTCCACTTAAAAATCCTATCCTCACTAGCCACACCCATCAACTTTTCACAACTCAATTTGACCAAAGCTAATTGGGGGCCAAATTGTCATACTTCAGTGTTATGGACACCTGTTGGTATATCATATGAGCAGAAGAGGGGTAAGCCATTTAGTTCCTCAAGCCCATTCTGCCATTTAACGAGATCTTGGCTGATCTATAGCCTAACTCCATGGGCCTTTGGCCAATATCATTTAATACCTTTTACTCCCAGTTCTAGAATCCCCAACCAGTGAAAATAAAATCATAGAGATGTACAGCACAGAAACAGACCCTTCAGTCCAACTTGTCCATGCTGACCAGATATCCTAACCTAATCTAGTCCCACCTGCCAGCACTTGGCCCAGATCTCTTTAAACCCTTCCTGTGGATATACCCATCAGATGCCTTTTAAATGTTGCAATTGTACCAGCCTCCGCCACTTCACCTGGCAGCTCATTCCATGCATCACCACCCTCTACAAGAAAAAATTACCCCTTAGGTCCCTTTTATATCTTTCCCCCCTCACCCTAAAACTATGCCCTCCAGTTCTGGACTCCCACGACCCCAGGGAAAAGACTTTGTCTATTTACCTTATCCATACTCCTTATTGTTTTATAAACCTCTATAACGTTAATCCTCATCTTCCAGCACTTCAGCGGAAACAGCCCCAGCCTATTCAGCCTCTCCCTGTCGCTCAAATCTTCCAACTCTGGCAACATCCTTGTAAATCTTTTCTGAATCCTTTCAAGTTTCACAACATCCTTCCGATAGCAGGGAGACTAGAATTGCACACAGTATTCCGAACCAATGTCCTGTACAGCCGCAAAATGAACTTCCAACTTAAGTGCTCAATAAAGGAAAGCATACCAAACACCGCCTTTGCTATCCTATCTACCTGCGACTCCACTTTCAAGGAGCTATGAACTTGCACACCAAGGTCTCTTTGTTCAGCAACACTCCTCAAGAACTTCCCATTAAGTGTATTAGTCCGGCTCTGATTTGCCTTTCCAAAATACAGCACCTCACATCTATCTAAATTAAACTCTATATGCCACATGATTTACCTTTATCTATCTATCTTTTTCTGTTAATGTCTTGAAGATTTTGATCAGATCACCCTGTAACATTCTAAGTTTGAGAGAAAACTGGCTTAATTTCTATAATCTCTACTCATAAGTGAACCCCTGAAGTATAGGTATCATTCTTGTAAACCTACATTGTACCCTTCAAGGCCAACATATCCTTTGTAAGTGCAGTCACAGAACTCCAAGTGGGGTCTAACCAGGGTTTTGTATAGCTGCAGCATAACTCCTGCATCCTTATTCTCCAGTCCTCTAAGTATAAAAGTTAGCAATCCATTTGTTACCTTAATTACTTTCTGCACTTGTTTGTGGCATTTTACGTATCAATGTACCCAAACCTCCAAATCTCTTTGGGCATCCACTGTGTTAAACTTCATGCCATCTACAAAATATCCTGATGTATCCTCCTTCAGTCCAAAATAGATAACCTAACACTTGGAATTTAATCTGCTACAGTTTTGCCTGTTTACCTTGTCTATCAATATCCTTCTATAATTTAATGTCATCTGCACTGTACACAATGTTGCCTGAGCATGATAACATACTGTGCTATTTAAAGTGTCTTGGTTACTACTAGACTGCATTTAATTCTTATTGTGCATTGGTCCTTATGTGAAAGTAATGCTATTGTTAATGAAATTTTATTGACATGTGACTGATTTTCGCTTTTTCTGCCAAAACACTAGAAAATACTACTGACCAGTCAGTGGACACCAGTGCACGCAGTATCTTTAAAACAGTTGTAAATCTGAGGTCACAAATGTTTCCTTGGGAGACAAAAGAAATCCATATTCAGCACTTCCCTGATCAGAAAATCTGGGAGGAAAATGTATGTTGCTTTCCTCTAAGAATTCATCAAACTTTGTACTGGAGCAGTGTCTTCAGTGCAAAAACTGTGCATAACAATAACAGAAATAAATCAGTAGCACGCACCTGCACTTATACCTGTCAAATTTTGCCAGCCACTCATTGAGAATAGGAAGATAGCAGGTTAAACAATTACATAGATTAATGTTAATGCAGTATGGATGGATGGACTGAAGATATTGAAGTATGGATGAGCCGTTTTAATTTTACAAAGAGAACGTATTGGTCTATACCATTTCATTATCTTTTTGTTGCTATTTGATGAAATGTCCTTGATGACAAACCACCTTTGGAAATTATTTATAAAAGAAGGACCATTCTGTTTCAGCAGTGTTTGAGAGGCTGAATATTGAGAAAGAAGTAGGAGGAATGACACATCATTTGACAATTCAAATTGTTCATATTCTATTGTTTGAAAGCCCTCGCTTACAGAAAAGATAACTATTGATCTTTTGTGTAATACACACTCGGAGAATATAGTCTCTTTTTTTTATTCTCTTTGCTTTTGTGTTGTATTCATCTCAACCTCTCTCCACTTCTGCCTCCTTCAGGCCTCACTTCTTATTTGCACTTATCTTTTATTCTATTTGCTGAGATATACTGAGATGTAATTGGCATATTTTCTCTCACATACAACCTTTTGTTTTCAAAAACACACCTAATACATATTTTATTTGTCTAATACTCCTCAAGACTGCCCTATATCTTTTCTTCAGAGAATATTGGAAGTGCAACAAAGCAGAAACCTTGGAAGCTAACTCAAGTATCATCAGGTATTGACAGCTGCTGGTATTTTTTGCATTGCTGTTCTCAGACATATGTCTTTGGCAGATTCTGAAGTCTTCAGAAAAACTCTAATCAAGGTATTGAGAGGTCCAGACTGTAAGGATATAGATATATTACTTCAAACATAAAAGGAATTCTATTTAGATTTTCTTCTTTGTTTTGTCTAAACTCTAAGGGCATTAGAAATTTCAGTTACTGGTGGGAGCAATAATTGATGGGAAATCCAGAAGAAATTTCTTCCATAAATGTTTTCATTAACTTAATAGAATAATACCAGGGTCAGATTCAAATTACTAGGTGAGATGTGTATATATCCCCCACTTCATAAATTGCTATGGGGTGTGCAGGGATAGTAGGAGGTGGATATGAAGGGAAAGAATTTATATGAAAGTAGATAGGCAAAATTAATTCATTGCAAACAATAAATTCATGCAGATTTAAGGTTTATGTATGTTGTTTTCTCAGCATGTTTTTCATGATTTTCACAATTAGTGCTAATCAAGGTCTGATATTTTCTACTACCTCAGACCACTCTGGTGATGTGACAGGGAATTAGTCACTTTGGGGCCTCAGCTCAAGGCAGGCCTGTGAACTGGGGCTGACCATAGTAGTTGTAATTGAAATGGACTGGATTGCTCAGTGGGGAAATTTAATTTTTTGGAAAAGTTACCCAAATTATCGGTGTCAAAGTGAGGTTTAGGCTAGATAATTTGGAACTGTATGTATTCGTTCAAACAGTCGGAAATCAAATTCTGTTCACTGATAAATGCTCCATAATCAAGATTGCAAATCTGCAGTCTTGTATGTAAGGGAAGGGTGATGGGATGATGGTGTTGGGAAACATAGGGATGACTTTGTTACTGATTTGTATATAAAATCACTTAGCTCTCCAGTGCCTTTCATACTTTATGGTGATAGAAAAAAATCTTTGTTCTCTTTGCTCAATTTGAACTTTTTCCCTGTCTATATTGTCCTGCCTTTTTGAAGGCTTTGTCCACTTCTTTGGATGCAGTACAGTAGATGTTGGACATGCATTCTGCAATTACTGTTGGCTTTGAGAATGGTTCTTAATATGGTAAAATTGTACCAATCCAGATTTGCGTTACCCATATACACATTAAGCGGGTATGAATAAGTAGTACAAAATGTTCATTAGCTGACATACTACCCACTTTCCCTGAACAATTTGACTTAAATCAGCACAAACTATGGGTCAAACCTGAGGGCCTGGTCTGCATCATTTAGCCACACACAGCATTATTGGAAATTTGGAAACAAACATCTGAATCACTCGCAAATTCCTCTCATCATCTCTACTTTGAAATATATTGCCATTCCTCCACTATTTGCTCAGTCAAAAATGTTCGAATTCTCTCCCTAATGGCATTGTGAGTAACTAGAAAATCATGGCCTGCAGCAGCTGAAGAAGGCAGCTCATGACTGCCTTTTCAAGGGCATCTAGGGATGGGCAAAAATATCTGGTTAGCCTGGATGAGTGGGATCGAAGGGCCTGTTTCTGTGCTGTACAACTATCTGACTTTATGAATGTACCTGACCTTCAGTCAGTGTGGAGTTAAAGGAGATAAATTTGTTTTGCAACCACATTTGCCCACCTTATTCCTATGTCCCTTCAGTCCCTTTTCCTTCATCCATTTGTTTGAATTAAACTTTAAATGTTGATTTCCCCCCCCCTCCCAACGAATACTAACCCTGGAATTGGTTCTAGTCTGTGAAGTTTCTCCTGCCCTTACTCAAAATCACTTTGTTTAATTTTGTGTCTACACTGATAACTCATGACCCTTCAACAAAAGAAACAGGCTGTTTCTACCTACCCTGAACTACCATTTCAATTTAAATGCTTCCATCATATACATGTTGTTTTATCAGTAAAGACCCAATTTTCAATGCAGTGAGCCTGCTTAATGTCTCGAAGTCCTTTCTATTACATGAAGCTTAATACAGTTCTCAATAAGCTGAGGACTACAGGCTTTAGGCAAGTTCATTGTTATATCTTGCCTTTCATATTCTAACTACAAAATTCCATTATCTTCCTTTAACTGCCTTAACAACCTGAGTTGCAGCATTTAGTCCCAGTTAGCTTATTCCCCCAATCCCTCTGCTCTTCCATACATTGAGTTTACTACTGTTCAGAATATAGCAATGGCTTTGTGGTATTATCACTGGACTGTTAATCCAGAGACACTGATAATGTTCTGGGCACCCAGGTTTGAATCCTGCAGAAGGTAGAATTTGAACTTAGTAAGATTTGAATTTAGTAAAGATGTGGAATTACATGTCTAATGATAACTGTGAATCCTTTTGCAATTGTTGGGGAAAAAAAAAGTTTGGTTCACTCATCTGATCCCATATTTTCTTCCCACAGAGTCAAGCACTGTGACCCCAGTCCAAAATTGTGCAGGTCAGGTGAATTGGCCATGCTAAATTGCCCGTAGTGTTAGGTAAGGGGTAAATGTAGGGGTATGGGTGGGCTGCGCTTCGGCGGGGCGGTGTGGACTTGTTGGGCCGAAGGGCCTGTTTCCACACTGTAATGTAATCTAATCTAATCTAATATGTCCGTCATCATATCTTCTCTGCTTCTTATAATCATCAGTCTATTATAACCCATGTTTGGCTTCAATTAACCACCATTAATTACTTCAATCAATGCAGACTACCATGCAGACTAAAAGTAATGCAACCAAATATATATTTTTATATGGGAAGGCAATGGCTAAAATGTTTTATTCCTAGACTGTTAATCCAGAGACTCTGGGGACCTGATTCAAATCCTATCAGATGGTGAAATTTGAATTTAATAAATATTTGGAATTATGAGTCAAATGATAGCCATGAAACCATTGTCGATTATCAGGGAAAAACCCATCTAATTCACTGGAACCCTTTCAAGAAGGAAGCTGCCATCTTTACCTGGTCTGGCCTGTGTGTGACCCCAGACCCACAGCAATGTCGTTGACTCTTAATTGCCCTCTGCACCATTATGGATGGGCAGTAAATGCTGGCCTAGTCAGTGATGCCCTCATCCCATGAATGAATAATAATAAAATTAATGTTAATATAAATCAAGTTGCATTACCTCGCATATAGTTACATGAAATTCTATCTGCTTATTTTAACCCATTACCTCAACTCCTCAATGTGTGGTGAATGTTGCTGAAGCTTTTCAATTTACAATCATCAGGACCTATGCAAAATTGTCACATGTCGAGGATTGCAATTTAAACCACAGGAGGAAAGGTGTTCATTGGTTAGAAAGTTGACTTTTGATTGGCCTTTGCCATAGAGGCAGTTACAGGAATTGTTAACACAAGCTCTCAGATCATGAAAGGAACATGAGGCTTGAGCATATTTCTTTTGTTTGCAGAGCTCAGGTTCATGTGTATGAATGTATATCTGAACTAGCAAGCATAGGTGAGCCATGTTATAAGCTTGAATGATTATCTCAAAAAAGTTGGTAGTGTGGCTGTTAGGGAGCTCAGAATTGATCAGCAAGTGCTTGTCAATTGTGAAATTACATTGAACAGTAGGTGTTTTGTTTTGCATTTTGCAAGTGTGACCTGATTAACTACAGTGTGTAGTCTGCCTATTATGAATAATTGAAAGAATATTCAATTGATTTGACAAGCCACTTGAGGCTGTCCAGCTTACATACCCGGCAAATGTA
This sequence comes from Chiloscyllium plagiosum, assembly GCF_004010195.1. Classification (NCBI taxonomy): domain Eukaryota; kingdom Metazoa; phylum Chordata; class Chondrichthyes; order Orectolobiformes; family Hemiscylliidae; genus Chiloscyllium; species Chiloscyllium plagiosum. The sequence goes on along the minus strand of NC_057732.1, from coordinate 38,363,092 downwards.
CCAGGCATGAAATTTATGATAGACTATATATAGCATGAATTACAGTGATCATTCTGAACTTGCTGCAAAATAAAATACTTTGGAAATATGTGTCTTTATTCAGCAGTCTTCAAATTCTGTACAACCAAAGACTGTTCGTGAGGATCCCGTTATAACTGCGTTCGGTCTTACAAAAAATTAGCCATTGTGAGCAAAGCATCTTATTGAAATTACCCTGAGATGGTAGATGTATGCTATATGTTTTGTCTGTAATGATTGATTGTGAAGCAAGAAATAATCTTATCCTGAGTTGTGTCATGCATAGAGGCTAATTCTCAGAGCTGTACCTTGCAGACAGACCAATTCTGAGAACCATATCATTTATACAAAGTTCAACTGTCAGAAGTATGTCACACTGACAAGCCAATATTTGGAGCTGTGTCACTTATACAGGCGAGCTCTGGCAGCTGTGTCAAATATACAAGCCAATTCTTCGCCACGTTAGGTATACAGTTCAATGCTTGGAGCATACAGGCCAAATCTGGGAATGTGTCAAGCACGCAAGCCAATTCTCAGAATCTTTGTAAGCATTCAGGTCAATCCTCTGAGTTGTCATTTACATAAGCCAGTTCCCATAGCCATGCCAAATATGTGGTTCAATTCCAATAGCAATGTAAAGTATATGATTAAATTCTTGGAGCTATTTTTAGCATACACACCAATATCAGTGCTGTGTCAAGGATACAGGTTGATTCTCAGAGTTGTGGCCGGACATACAAGTGACTTCTCATCTGGAGAATAATTATTGTCCTTCATTATTCCTGAACTTGATACTTTTTTGAGGCAGTTATGGAAATGTTTGAAGCAAATTATTAGTCAGTGTAATTTGGCTGGTTGGACTGAGTAGCAGATCATTTTAAAATGCGTAATATAATCAGACGGCCTTAGCATGACTTCATTAAGAGGAAATGATGTCTGACAATTTTGTTTGAATTTGAGGAGGTCACAAGCAAGATAGATAAAAGCGAGTCAATGAATGTAATAAGTTTAGATTTTCCAAAGGGCATTTGAAAAGGGACTGTGCTTTTAAGACTACTTATTAAAATAACAACCCATGATGTTGGGGGTAGCATATTGCTATAGACTGAGGATTAGCTAATTAATAAAAGGCAGAGGCTTGGGATAATGGGCATTTTCAAGTTGGCAACCTATAACTAGGGGTGTGTCGCAAGGATCAGTGTTGGAGTGACAGTTATTATAATATAAATGACTTGGATGAGGGAAGTGAATGTATTGTTATCAAGTAAATAAGTGACAAAGCAAGTCGTGAGCATGATACAAACATCTGCAAAAGGATATAGACAGGTTTAATGTGTGGGCAAAACCTAACAGAATATGAGATGAGATAATGAGAGGTTGTGCACTTTGGCAGGAAGAATAGAAGAGCTGAATGTTACTTAAATGGCGAATGATTGTACAAAGTTGCAGCACAGAAAGCGAGCATCTAAGTTCAACAGGATTTAGGAAGGCAAATTGAGTTTTTGGCTTTTACTTCAAAGGGAATGAAATATTAAAATAGGAAGATGTTCCTCAAACTTTACCTGGCACTGGTTAGTCTATACCAAAGATACTGTGAACAGTTTTCTTTGCCTGATCTAAAAAAAAGTATACTGGCTTTGGAAGCAGCCAGAGAAGAGTCACCAGATTGATATTGGCCATGGAGGGATTTTTTTTTATGAGGAGAGTTCAAAGTTAAAATTGCACAACATCAGGTTATCGACGAACAAGTTTATTTGCAAATATAAGCTTTCGGAGCGCTGCTCCTTCATCAGGTGAATATGGAATATAACATCATAAGACACAGAATTTATAGCAGAAGTTTACACTGATGCAACTGAAGATATATATTGAAAAAGACCTGGATTGTTTGTTAATGAGGAGAGATTGAGTAGATTGGACTATTATTCCTGTAATTTAGAAAAATGAGAGAAGACATTATTGTAAATTAGAAGACTCTTGGTGGCTTTACAGTTAAATTGTGAGAGTTGTTCCCCCTGTGGGAAAGTCTTGGAATGGAGGGCAAAATCTCAAAAGTAAGGGATCACCCATGAGGACAGAGATAAGAAGGAATTTCTTCTCTGAAGGTCGTGAATCTGTGGAGTTCGTTACAGCAGAGGGCAATAGAGGCTGTGTCATTAAGTATATTCAAGAATGAAAGAGACATATTTTGAATTGGTGAAGAAATCAAGGGTTATGGGGCAAAGGCAAGCAAGTGGGCTGTAGGATTATCGGGCCAGCTATGATTTTATTGAACAGCAGAACGGATTCAGTGAGCGGAATTTCCGACTTCTATTTTATGCTTTTTGGTTTTGTAGTATTCAGAGTTACCCTTACCTTCTGGTTTTTCACACCACTGCCGGTTATTCAGGATTACAAAAAATATGAACATAGGGATCATTGTTGCAGTAGATGTGAGTTTGGTTGTAGTATCCATGATAAGATTCCTGTTATTGTAGATTATGAGCATTGAAGTCAGAGGGAGCTGCAAAGACTATGGAAGCAAACCTAAACGTTGGTCAGGTCTGATCTAGTTCAGACTGTCTTGTTTGTGATTATTTACAGAAAATGAGTATTTGCAAATTGTCAGAAATATTAAAAAGCTACCTTTGTTTCACGTTTGATAGTTTTAGGAAAGCTGCTTTAGGATAAATGATTTGCATGTGTATATTATTTCTAAGCATTACGAGATGATTAGAATTCTGTTGCAAACTGTAAAAAAAAAAATGAATAAGCTCAGTGGATGTTCATATTTTACTTGAGGAGAAAGTGAGGTCTGCAGATGCTGGAGATCAAAGTTGAAACTTTATTGCTAGAACAGCACAGCAGGTCAGGCAGCATCCAGGGAACAGGAGATTCGACGTTTCGGGCACAGGCCCTTCTTCAGGAATGAGCAGAGTGTGTTCAGCAGGAGAAGATAAAAGGTAGGGAGGAGGGACTTGGAGGAGGGGCGTTGGAAATGTGATAGGTGGAAAGAGGTCAAGGTGAGGGTGATAGGTCGGAGTAGGATGGAGGCGGAGAGGTCAAGAAGAAGACTGCAAGTCAGGAAGGCGGTGCCGGGCTGGAGGGATTCGGCTGAGACAAGGTGGGGGGAGGGGGGATGAAAAAACTGGTGAAG
>NC_057732.1:38354380-38356274 GCF_004010195.1 Chiloscyllium plagiosum | reverse complement strand
TCCAGCATCTGCAGACCTCACTTTCTCACCAAACTAACTTTAAAAAAGTTCTGAGATTTATATGAAAGAATTGAAACCAACATGTTCATTCTAAAAGCTGAGAGACTTAACAATCCAGGTCTTTTTCAATTTATAATTCCAACTGCATCACACCGTAAACTTTTGCTATAAATTCTGTGTCTTACAATTGTGTCCTCCACTACTACCTGATGAAGGAATGGTGCTCCGAAAGCTAGTGCTTCCAATTAAACCTGGTGTTGAATGATTTTTAAGTCAGTAAATTTATTTACACTGATGGTAAGTATCAACAGGCATGAGCGGTGCCTTCCTGACCTGCAGTCTTCTTCTTGACCTCTCCGCCTCCATCCTACTCCGACCTATCACCCTCACCTTGACCTCTTTCCACCTATCACATTTCCAACGCCCCTCCTCCAAGTCCCTCCTCCCTATCTTTTATCTTCTCCTGCTGAACACTCTCTGCTCATTCCTGAAGAAGGGCCTGTGCCCGAAACGTCGAATCTCCTGTTCCCTGGATGCTGCCTGACCTGCGCTGTTCCAGCAATAAAGTTTCAACCATATTTTACTTGACTCTTGACAGCATTTGTATTAGCGCATTAAGTATAAATTTGGTCCTATTGTTTTTAAGAATTCACATGATATTTGAGTTTTGAGAAATGGAGGAATGATTTGAAGGTTGGATTTAACAATTATTCAACTCTTCTACCCCCCCCCCCCCCCATCGCTTAAACTGAGAGACTCTGTCTTTGCTAGGACCCTGCTCCCTCTTGTTTGCACTCCCACTCACTGATCATTCTCACCCTGTTTCTCCAAGTATGCTCCGTTTATGTAATGTGCTTTCCAGCAATGCATTGCATATTATAAATAATCGGATCTCCAGTAAGGAAGTTGCTACTGCATGCCATGTTGATCAGTTAGCTGTAGCTAGTTTTTATTTGAGCTGCTGGCTAAATCGATCATTAACAGGTTTGCAATGTGTTTTCAATATTTTGATTTGACAGATTTTTATCCTTTTGTAAAAGAGTTATGAGGATTATTGTCAAAGCTGCTCCATTTGTCAGAGGTATTCCAATTGCAAAAAAATCAGTTTGTCACCTGGACCTGTTTATTCTTCGTGCTTATTCATAGTTAGATCAGATGCTTACAACACTGAAATAACAATAATCCTTCCCCCAGAGCTTCTGAGTGTTAAAGAGCTTTCTCTGGCAAATTGTATTCCTGATGTTTCATTTTTTTAGTTTTGTAAAGTTTTGATTGCCTTATAAATGTTTATCATGGGTTCTATGGAAAAGGACTCCTAAATCCCTCTGTTCTGTAGTTTGAATTGCAAAAAGCTAACATCCATTTGCAGCGCTATAAGGGAAGTAAATGGCATGCTGATTTTTATTTCAAAAGGAATGGAGTATAAAAGTAGGCGATCTGTGCTGAAATGATGAACTAATGTCCCATAGGCGTACCTGACAATGGGACTGGTGGGTTTAAACTGATGATCACTTTGCCTCAGGTGAGGGGAAACATTAGGAAGGAGAATCTTTCACTATAACTTCCAGCCATTGTGTGATTGGACCCACGTTGGTTTTGCTCTGCATTGTAAATCAGCCAGGAGAAAGTGAGACTGCAGATGCTGGAGATCAGAGCTGGAAATGTGTTGCTGGAAAAGCGCAGCAGGTCAGGCAGCATCCAAGGAACAGGAGAATCGACGTTTCGGGCATAAGCCCTTCTTCAGGAATGAGAAAGTGTGCCCAGCAGGCTAAGATAAAAGGTAGGGAGGAGGGACTTGGGGGAGGGACGTTGGAAATGCGATAGGTGCAAGGAGGTCAAGGTGAGGGTGATAGGCCGGAGTGGGGTGGGGGCGGAGAGGTCAGGAAGAAGATTG
>NC_057732.1:38352693-38354142 GCF_004010195.1 Chiloscyllium plagiosum | reverse complement strand
TGGGCGCAAGTTTTGCATTTCTTGCGGTTGCAGGGGAAGGTGCCGGGAGTGGAGGTTGGGTTGGTGGGGAGTGTTAATCTGACTAGGGAGTCACGGAGGGAGTGGTCTTTTCGGAACGCTGATAGGGGAGGGGAGGGAAATATATCCCTGGTGGTGGGGTCCGTTTGGAGGTGGTGGAAATGACGGCGGATGATATGCTGTACATGGAGGTTGGTAGGGTGGTAGTTGAGGACCAGTGGGGTTCTGTCCTGGTGGTGGTTGGAGGGGCGGGGCTCAAGGGCGCAGGTGCGGGAAGTGGTAGAGATACGGTGGAGGACATAGTCAACCACGTCTGGGGGGAAATTGCGGTCCTTGAAGAAGGAGGCCATCTGGGTTGTACGGATTTGGAACTGGTCCTCCTGTGAGCAGATGCGGTGGAGACTAAGGAATTAGGAATATGGGATGGCGTTTTTACAGGGGGCAGGGTGGGAGGAGGTGTAGTCTAGGTAGCTGTGGGAGTCGTTCGGTTTATAGTAAATATCCGTGTCGATTCGGTCACCCGAGATAGAAATGGAAAGATCTAGGAAGGGGAGGGAGGAGTCTGAGACGGTCGGGGTGGAAGGTGTTGGTAAAGTGGATGAACTGTTCAATTTCCTAGTGGGAGCACGAGGCAGCGCCGATATAGTCATCGATGTAACAGAGGAAAAGGTGTGGGGTGGTGCCGGTGTAGCTGCGGAAGATGGACTGTTCCACATATCCTACGAAGAGGCAGGCATAACTGGGGCCCATGCGGGTGCCCATGGCTACTCCTTTAGTTTGGAGGAAGTGGGAGGATTGGAAAGAGAAGTTGTTCAGGGTGAGGACCAATTCAGTCAGTCGAATGAGGGTGTCAGTGGAAGGGTACTGGTTGGTACGGCGGGAAAGGAAGAAGCGGAGGGCTTTGAGTCCTTTCCGCCTTCCGCAAAGACCGTTCCCTCCGTGACTACCTGGTCAGGTCCACGCCCCCCTACAACCCACCCTCCCATCCTGGCACCGTCCCCTGCCACGGCAGGAACTGTAAAACCTGTACCCACACTTCCTCCCTCACCAATATCCAAGGCCCTAAAGGAGCCTTCCACATCCATGAAAGTTTTACCTGCACATCCACTAATGTCATTTATTGTATCCGTTGCTCCCGATGTGGTCTCCTCTACATTGGGGAGACTGGGCGCCTCCTAGCAGAGCGCTTTAGGGAACATCTCCAGGACACCCGCACCAATCAACCACACCGCCCAGTGGCCCAACATTTCAACTCCCCCTTCACACTCTGCCGAGGACATGGAGGTCCTGGGCCTCCTTCACCGCCGCTCCCTCACCACCAGACGCCTGGAGGAAGAACACCTCATCTTCCGCCTCGGAACACTTCAACCCCAGGGCACCAATGTGGACTTCAACAGTTTCCTCATTTCCCCTTCCCCACCTCACCCTAGT
>NC_057732.1:38342174-38352056 GCF_004010195.1 Chiloscyllium plagiosum | reverse complement strand
CTCCACCCTCTCCTCGCTGACCTATCACCTTCATCCCCTCCCCCACTCACCTATTGTACTCTATGCTACTTTCTCCCCTCTAGCTTATCTCTCCACACTTCAGGCTCTCTGCCTTTATTCCTGATGAAGGGCTTTTGCCCGAAACGTCAATTTCGCTGCTCCTTGGATGCTGCCTGAACTGCTGTGCTCTTCCAACACCACTAATCCAGAATCTGGTTTCCAGCAGCTGCAGTCATTGTTTTGACCTCACTTATTTACAGGTTGCTTACTTTTGACTGTATGTCCCTACTTTTGCTCTGATTTGCTCAAATTTCAGTATTCAGAAAAAAACGATTGACACACGATGGCCAGTAAATACTGTACAAATTTTAGTTTAAAATTCTAGATTTCTTTAAAAAATTACTTTCCAGAGTTTTAAAGCAGGTTGCAATTATGCTATCTTATGCTATTATAACATACCAGAAATTCTCATGATCCAAGTCTTGAATAAAAATCAATAATGTAAAGCTCTTAATATTCATAAATAAAAATGTACTCGAGATGTTGCTAGAATTTAATGCTGACAAATCCTGTTGTTTGATGGCCTACATCTTAAGGTGGCTGCAGATTAATTCATTAGTTTTAATCTGAAAGCATTTTTTAGTTTCTGGATTTGTCCTCATGGATTGGAAAGAAGTAGATGTAATACTGCTGCAAAAGAAAGGCAGGACTGTGGTAACAGACAACTATATAGGCCTGTTAATCTGAAATCTGAAGTAAGAATGTATTCTTTAGAACAAAGTAATGGGGCACTTGGAAATTTGTGATATGGTGTTTGGTATAACATGCTAATATGAATTGAAGATTGCTCAACTGACAGAAAATAGCATCAGAATAAATGCATAAAGAAGCCTCAAATTGAAATCAAAGTGTTTAATGTGTTTCTTTCACTGTAGATGCTGCCAACTTTCTCTGGCATTTTCTGCTTTTGTTTTATACTTCCAGTATATACACTATTGTGCTTTTATTTTAGTGTAGGACTAAACAGATCTTTTGATCTTTTGAAACTCATGGAATTTCACACTGTTCTATGCTTGAATATCTGTTACTTGCAATCCATAATCCATGATTTGAAAGAGGGGACCAGGTGTAATGGATACAATTTAACTGATGATACAAAGCTAGCTAAATTGTGGGAAAAAAATGCATAGTCTTTAAAAGCTTGTAGATTGGACCTGTGAGATTGTGTTCAAAAGCGGCCAAAATTGGTGAGTGGCAAAAGTAGCCTCCTTATATTCAGCAACTGCAAGTAGCACAAGTTTGAGGTGCAATAGAATCCCAAAATACAGTTCTTACACTGACCTTTTTATGCACAGTTCTTGCATATCTTAAAATTCCATTCCTATGGTGTTACATTGTTTGAACTGTAGTGCACAAAGGATTTGAGGGGCTTCTGTCCTGGGAGACAGGAGATAGGTTAAAACATGTGCTAAATGCTGGCTGCTTCTCCTGACAGGATTAAGTGTATCTGTCTGGTCTGTTTGCATAATTAAGAGGTCCTTTTTGTCTTTTTAGTTAGTAAATATTAGTAAAAATACGAGGCCGATATGCTCTAAATAAGTTAGAACTTGTACCTGTACTTAAAAGATGTTAAACTGATTATCACAGCTGGTTTGTGAGATTTGTTTACTATTTGCTGGTGTGAGTTTCATTCATTTATGCAATTTCATGGAAGCAACATTTTGTCATTTAGTTTCTTAAAAGGATAACTGCCCAGTTAAAAGGTATTTAACAAGTACACGCTAATTGGGGAAAATGTTTGGTGTCCTGTAATGTCTTGAGACGGTTGGTAAGGGCTGATTAATATTATAATCTTTTGTGGAGACATGATGGCAGGGAGTAGTATTGTTCTGAAATAGATCTAAACATTGCTTGCAGCAAGAGCTTGTAAGGTGTGAAAACGCAGTAATGGGTTTGAAAGGATTGCTTTGATTAGAAAGGTTTGTTTTAATTTGGTCTATCTTATGTTAGTAAATTATACTGTAGAACCACGGTTTTATGAATGATTGAAAGAACAGTGTTATAATAAATAATGAGTTAGTAAAGAGTTATGAATGAGCAAACAGGAGCCCAGTATTAATGAATATAGTGAGCTGATGAGTGAATTAGTAAAGATAACCTAAAACACACTATCTCACAGACATGGAGTATTATGGAAAATTGTGTATTGTATATTTTTGTAGCAGGAATGCAAAAGCAGAATATTTTTTAGAAGTTGAGAAACTTGTGTTAATTGATATTCTGAGGGATTTGTTCATTGAACATGAACAAAAAAATGAGCATTTAGGTACAACAAGAAATTGGGAAGGCAAATGCACATTAGCTTCTGGATTAGTGGTGCTGGAAGAGCACAGCAGTTCAGGCAGCATCCAAGGAGCCTCAACTTTTGTAAGTATGTAACTGTAAGGAAGCATTGCTGCAGTTAATACCTTGTTGAGACCACACTTGGTACAAGGTAAACAGTCATGGCCTCCTTATATTAAGGATGGATGTACTTGCCTTCAAGGGAATGTATTGAAGAATCGTTGTATTTACTCTTGGGTTTTGAGGCATGGTTTATGAGAAGAGTTAGTGCAGTGTTTTTGTATTGCATTCCTTTGAATGTGTCATTCTTATTATAAATAATGTCAGATTTTGGATACTTTCTCTATTGATTTCAGTCATTCTCAAATACCTTGTTTATTGTTTAAGGTATCGAGTGCCCTCGTGGATCTCGTAACACTCCGACAGGAGTCCAGGAAGGGGAACCGTTCAGTGAAGAAGCTACACAATTTACAAAGGAATTGGTGCTGCAGCGTGAGGTAGGCGAATGATTCATCTTACATTTGCAAATATTTCTTCAACTCTCTGTTGCCTTGAACAAAAGATAGAATATTAGAATAGTTCATCATGGCTAAGAGAAGATTTTTGTTGAAGTTGAATGAACATTGAAATAAAGGAGTATCACATATGTCCTGTTGTATGTGGAGTATGTAGGTTCCACCTTTAAGGAAATTGTCTTGCAGCAGTTACTGTAAAATGATGTAATGGAATCAATCAAGAGGGAACTGGAATGAGGGCAATGTTTCACAAATTTGGTTGCCTGAAGTGCATGAGAATTAGAGAAGATTGTACTTGATAATAGACAAGTCATAAATTTCCTATATTACATGATTCAGCCACTCTAGTTCACTGTCTCGTTAATGAATGGGCTTTCACATTCAGAATTCTAAGTTGTGTGACAGGATAAGGCCACTTCTACAGTTTAAGTAGCTGAATTTTGGAAACAATTTATGTTAATGTTATCCAGGCATGGAAGTACAATATCTGTTCCTGCCCATATATGCATGGACGTATTCAGTTAGTTTTACCATTTTAAACTTTAAACTGGATCAGGAAAGTAGGGAACCTGAGGGATAAAAATCCATCCTACAAAAATTTGTTTTTAACCTGAAGGTTGTAGCAGAAGAGAAGGTGATTTTTAATAAACTGAGTGCAGTGAAATATAGCGCTGAATTTTATGGCAACAAATGCCCCTTGCACAAATGTAAATGGGATGTGATTACATTGAATCGCAATGTACCGTCATTCGGTCAGTCTCAAGTCCTGGAAGATGAGTAGGTGTGACGAGACAGCTTGTCTGCCATTTTGAAGTTACTAATTGAAAGCTATTGACCCTGTTCATGATCCCTTCATCAGCAATTTTTGTGTGCCTGTTGAATATTTTAGGTATTGGATATGAAGTTTTGTGTTTTGCACAGCTGTGCAAAGATGAAACAAAGATTGAAGAAAAGACTGCCATAGGTATCATGGCTGAATGTAGCACGAGATGTTGTTGATGAAGGTGATGTTTACTATGTTTTAACTTTTTAAAATAGGTTTTTTTGAGCTGACTTAAAGAGAGATTCAAAGAGCTCAGGGGGTTTTTAAATTTGTAGCTGTGCTGATTCTGGTAATCGCACCTTACTCCTCTGTCACATAACATCCATCTATCGTCTTGATTTATGCCCAGAACTCTTTGTGACTCTGGAACTTTTCCCATCAGATGGTTCCTCATGGCCTGTCTGATGCTTCATTTACTGAGCTGAGGGGGTAGGGGTGAGACAGAGTGGACCACTGAGCTTTTGTTCTGTTTTCCTCACCCTTATAGGAAATACAAATTCTACCCTTCTCGCGGAATGACTAAGTTTTTGGCTAATTAGTTAATTTTACAGTACATGGTACCCTAGCACATTACCAAATATAAGCTTCTATATGTTTGGCCTGCTTTTTGAGTTGATAAATTATATATTGTTGGCCTTATCATTGGTTCTGAAAGTTCTATGGTAATTAAAAGAGCTGGTGTAATTCACATTTGCAGTGTGAGCTGTTCTGGTGTTTTAAAGTGCAATAAATTTTGTCAGCCGAAGGAACAGAATTGTTGCAATCGTGCTTTATTAGGATCATTGGCCAGTTTTCAGCTTCTAAATAACAGTGACTCTTCAGAACTGCATACCAAGCAATCCTATATGGCCATACCTCTTCTCTTTTTAATCAAATTACTGTGAAATCCTTTTGCAATGGCAGGGTGAGAGAGAAAATCAAGTCAACCTACTCTAAAGCGTTTTGCATTTGAGATTTTGGGAACAAGATAGTGATGACCTGGCAAGAGTTCACATGCTGTAAACGTTCCTTGGTTTATACTTAATATCATAAAAATTAAAACTGTTATTATGCTTTTAATTTTAAATGTGTATTCCAAAACCTCCATAGGTGGTGATAATTACGTATTTGTGATTTATTGCCATCTGGTATTCTGCCTTTTCGATATTGTGTTGTGGATTACTTAGAATGATGAGAAAGTGGTAATTTGGAAAGTTGTTTCTTGGAAGCTATGGTTTTGTGATCCTTTTATTTATGAACCATATCCTTATTTTAAGTTGCACTTGTAACTATGAAAATGTATTTTAAATATGTTCTGTAATTATTTTCTTTATTTGAAAGAAAAGTGGAAGAAAACTTCTTCTTGAGTGTAAGCAGAAAGATGAATGAGATCAGAATGTCAAAGTTGTCCAACAAGCTGTATTCACCATTTAGTGTTGCTAGTAGCTGTTGTCTGTGCTCTCATGGCAGAGTTAGGTGTTGCAGTACTGCAGCCCAGTTTTATGTTTGAGTTTTCAACTCTCGGAATCAAAAGAAGCTAGTCCTGGATCTTCAGCCTTCTAACTGCAGCTAAAGTGTAGGACATGGTATAAATTTAGAAATAATGGAGGCATTCAGGAAAAATAATGGGTTATTTAACTTGAATATGGATTGGACAAATAAAATTCGGTAAACAAAACCTTGAGGATGAGTATGTAAAGTATATTGAGACAATTTCTTGGACAAATGCACTCAAGGAACAAGCTGTTTAGACCTGTCAACGTGTAATAAGGCAGGGTTAGTTAACTGTAAAGGACTCCCTGGGAAAGAGTGATCAAATGATGGAACTTCACATTTAATTTGACAGTGAAACTGTTTGAAACTACTGCCTTAAATCATGGCAAATTATGAAGTCAAAACTGGCGTAAGTGTACTGAGGAAATAAGTTCAAGATGGTAGTAATGCAATGGCAGATGTTCAAGGAGATATTTTTATTGAGAATTGTTATGTCTACAGGTATCTGAAATTAGAGTGTTCCTAGAAAAGTTTTCATAAGCTGAAAATGGCGTAAAGCGAAGGCCCATGATTTATATAGAAAAAGTATCGCCATTTTTTGTAAAAGTGAAAAACTGCTTTGGATTTGCGAGAAAAGGTACTAATGGTGGTCTTTCGTAAAAGCGAACGTTCGAAAAGCGGGGGATACCTATATTACTGTGTAAATGAAGGATTATGAGAAGGATAATCCATCCTGCAGCTGACTAAGGGTATTAAGGATGTGATATCAGATACAGGCAAAACACTGCAGATGCTGGAAATCTGAAATAATAGGGGGAATATCAGACTCGAAATGATAGACTCTGTTTGTGTCTTGACAGATGTTGCTTGATCTGTTGAGTTTCTCCTGCACATTGTTTTTATTATTTATTAAGATTGCTATCAAATTGAAAAAATAAATTATTCAATGTAAAATTCATGCTACAGGTTGGGAAAAATTTAGAAAGCAACTCTCAACTAAAATAAGAGAATAGTTTATTTGGGTAAACAAGCAATAAATTTAAACACAAACAATACTAGCATCAACAGGTATATAAGAAAGAACAGAATAGCTGAAGTAAAAGCTGTCTCGAAAGAAGGTGAAACTGATAATTTAATAAAGGCAAACAAGGAAAGAGCACAGACTTGGAATAAATATTTTCTCTCTGGTGTGCAGAGTAGAAACCACTAAAAGCATCCCAACAATGAGAAAATCAGAGGGCAAATGTGAGAGAAGACTTCAAAATATATCACTAGAGAAAAAGTCTTAGTTATATCAAAATTGAAATACTGTATTTAATACAAGACTGGATGCTGAGACAATGTTTGAATAATCTCTTAGTTTAGAATAAGAATCTCCAGTGCAATTCAAATAGGCAATATATGTTGACCTAGCCAGCAACCCCTATATTCCAAGAAAGACTTTTTTTTAAAAAACCGGGGAGCATATGTTCTTTTTAAAAAGTCAATATATATTGCCTATCTCTAATTGCACTGGAGGTTTCCATTTACGACCAAGATTTACTATAGACTGGAAATTTTAATTGGCAATGTTTTGTACAATATTTGAACAATCTCTTAGTTTTATCCAAACATCTATGTTTTTTAGTTAATCTTGCATGCTATTTCTCACAGACATGAAAGATCTCATGGTATTATTTCAAAGAAGAACAAGACAGTTGTCCTGAGTGACCTGATCAATATTTACCCCTCAATCAACATCACAAAGTCAGATTTTTTGGTCATTACCACATTGCTATTGTGGAAACTGTAATGTACAGACTGCCTGTCATATAATGCCGAACAATAGAAAGGTTACAACACAGAAGAATGCTATTTGACTATCATGTCCATGCCAGCTCTCAGAGCAGCCCGCTTTCTCCCACTTCCGTGACTTTCCCCTTGCTCTAATCCTTGAAAGTAATTAGTTCCATGCACAAAATAGAATGCATGGCTATACTGTACAGATGCAACAACTATGTACCAGTCTTGCTATTTCTAAATTTGACTTTTGTATATCTTTATTTGGAGTTGAGGAATGCTGTTAGAATTGGACAAGGCTCATGCTGGGGAGTGAGAAAGCTCAAATCCATTTTGCCCATCATATGAAATTGGCTCCAACAGTTGTCTTTTCTTTCAACATAAATGTGCAACAAAGAGGAGTTTTCTACATCGCTTTAGGACAAGTTGTCTAACTTTAATGAGATTTTTAATGATTAACTCTACCATTTATTAAGAAAATGTTCCAAGAGGTCTCTAGTTGCCTGAACTGAAATTCATAATGCAAATTTACTTGTAGGGAAGCTGCTAATGGTTTTGTAGTGCTGACTTGAGTAATGCTCTCTCGACAGACCCTTGCATATGCTCATTAAAAGTAGACATATGTAACTTAAGATTTGAAGTGTTGAATTATTTGACCTTAAATCAGTTTAAAACTGTTTCATTATCACTTTTTTACCTCAATGCTTTCAGTAGTTTCTGCACTAAATTTATGTGAAAATGTCGGTCTGCTTTCAATTCAACCAGGAAGATGGTTCCTTATACTGTGCAAATGAATTAACAGTATAGTATAGTTCCTAGTGGACATTGTTCAAGTTATATTACCATCATTAAACTCTGTACAGTGATGAATCAAGAAGTATTTTACTTCTGCATAATTTTCTGTAGTATTGCATATGTTAGTAATGACGTATTTGACTGTTTACCTGGTAAATACTCAACTTTGGGCAATCTTGGGCAAGTTGTTGATTTGATGAAGCAGGATGAATGTGTGGTAAGAGTGGAAGAAGAAACATACGTGCCATCAGTTGGATCAAGAACCAATTTTGGAAGTTTGCCAACAGATTTTATTGGTTCCCCTGACTCAAGGAGCAGTAACAATACAGGGATGTAAAGAGTAAACTGCAGTATAATAAAGCAAAAAAAATGCAACTTTTAAAAAGTATACTACCCTTAATGTTGTGAATTCTGCCTTTCAAGACCTAAAAGATTTTACAACATTAAATTTAATAATCAGAAAGGAACTGCATGCCATTGCAACATGTATTGGAACTAGTATTTTAACTTCAATGAACATTGAGCCCATCAGAAGTAGGTGACTGGAGAATGCATTGCTTCAAAAGGTAGGATAGTTTTTGGTGGTGTGAATTCCTGAAAAAGGCAGCCTGATAAATTGATTCCTAGTCCTGCTGTGCTCACCACCCCTTTCAGTTGATGATGCATCAGATCTTTTTTAATGTAACCTAAAACCTTTTCATGTTAGTTTTTTTTTTAGCTTAAACTTAAAAGAATTAGATCATTTTGATTCAATGTCCAATGGTTTTATCTCAGCACTGATTGTTTAATTTCATGCTGGTTGAGTTCTTAATTTTGTAAAGTGTCTTGCAAGATGTTAATGCCCCTCAATTTTCATCAGAATATTCATTTGTTCATGGAATGGGTTGAGGAGAATGAACAAGAAGCTGCTGACCATTTTTTTTGTTGATGGTCACAACTGGTCTTTAAGTATTCTGATTTTATTTTGATTCTGCAATGTGGGGAGATTGCAGCATTCGAGCACTGAATATTTATTAGAATTTATCGAAAGCACAGATTGCCTCATGAAAAAGTAAAAGCTCATGCAAATCAAGTGTAATTTAGTTGCATCAACACTTTCTGGTTGTTTGTGTGTGTGTTTTCCGACTCCTTGACACACAAGCTTTGCCAACTGTGCCCTCCCCCATCAACTTTAATTGCAGTCCTCCCCTTACCAAGCAAGTCCTCTGCAATGACACCTGCAGACTTCTGTTTTGTACCCAGTAAATCAGCTAAGCAAGAATGCACTGAGATAGCAGTCTCTTTGTGCGCAGCACCAAGTAACGTTTTCTCTGCAGCAATTGGTTTAGTCACCCTCAGGACTCTGCTTTATAAGATTTGTGAAAGTTGAAGAAATAATACACTGTTTATTGGTCTGTGTGTAGCACTGAAAGAGGAAGTCAGGAAGGATTTTTTTCTGAAAGTATCCTTTCATTGGTTGTAGTCATCAGTGGCTAGCCAGTATTTATTGCCAATCCCTAATTGCCCTTTGAAAGTTGGTGGTGAGCCTCACCTTGATCCTCTGTAGTCTTTGTGGTGTTGATGTACCCACAGTGCTGTTTTTTAGGGGAGGGCCAGTGTTCCAGGGTTTTGCCCTAAAAACAGTAAAAGTATAGTAATAAATTTCCCAAGTCAGAATGGTGTGTAGCTTACAAGGGAAATTGAAATGCAGTTTTTTCCTTGTTCTTCTATGTAGTGAAGGTTGTGCAATTGGAAGATGCTGTCAAAGGAACTGTGATGAGTTAATATGGTGCATCTAATAAATGGTCCATGCTGTTGCTACTGTGTGTCAGTGGTGGATGAGGTACCGCTCAAGTGAGCTCTAATCTAAGTCCATCCTCCTACACTATCCCATCATCCATGTGCTTATCCAAGAATTGTTTAAATCTACCTAATGTGGCTGAGTTAGCTACCTTGGCAGGGAGGGCATTCCACACCCTTACCACTGAGTAAAGAATCTGCCTCTGGCATCTGTCTTAAATCTATCGCCCCTCAATTTGTAGCTATGCCCCCTCATACAAGCTGATGTCATCATCCGAGGGAAAAGACTTTCACTGTCTACTCTATCTAATCCTCTGATCATCTTGTATATCTCTATCAAATCCCTCTTAGCCTCCTTCTTTCCAATGAGAACAG
>NC_057732.1:38310189-38341674 GCF_004010195.1 Chiloscyllium plagiosum | reverse complement strand
ACCTGGGTAGCAACTTTCAGGGATCTATGTACTTGGATCCATGTACGCTGTGCATCCACACTACCAAGAATCTTTCCATTGACCCAGTGAATCACCTCACATCTATCTGCATTTTACTCCATTTGCCACCTCAGCCCAATTCTGCAGTTTATCCAAGTCCCCCTGCAACCTGCAACATTCTACCACACTGTCCACTACTCTTCTGACTTTAGTGTCATCTTCAAACTTACTAACCCATCCACCTATGCCTGCATTTAAGTCTTTTTAATTAAAAAAAATGACAAACAGTAGTGGTCCCAAAACGGATCGTTGTGGCACAACACTAGTAACCGGATTCCAGGCTGAATATTTTCCATCAACCACCACTCGCTGCCGCCTTAGAGAAAACTAGTTTCTAATCCAAACTACTAAATCCCATACCTCTGAATTTTCTCCAACCGCCTACCATGTGGAACCTTATCAGAGGCTTTACTGAAGTCCATGTACACCATGTCAAGTGCCCTACCCTCATCCACATGCTTGATCAACTTCTCAAAAAACTCGATAAAGTTTGAGAGACATGGCCTGCCCTTGACAAAACCATGTTGACTATCTGCAATCAAATTGTTGCTTGCAAGATGATTATAAATCTTATCTCTCATCCTTTCCAAAACTCTTCCTACAACAGACTTAAGGCTCACTGGTCTATAATTAACTGGATCATCTCTACTGCACTTCTTGAATAAGAGCACATTTGCAATCCTCCAGTCCTCTGGTACTAAACTTGTAGATAATGACAGCTCAAAGATCAAAGCCCAAAGGCTCCAACACCACCTTTCTCGCTTCCCAAAAAATCCTTTGATAAATCCGTTCCAGCCCAGGAGACTTATCTATTTTCACTCCTTCTAGAGTTGATCATACCTCTTCCTTACTAATCTCAATCCTTTCTAGTCTAATGTCTCGTATCTCTTCCTTCTCCTCTTCCTGAATGAAAACCAATCAGAAATACTCATTTAGCACCTCTCTAGTCTCCACAGGGTTCACACACAACTTCCCACTTCTGTCTATGACTGGCCCTATTCCAAACCCTAGTCATAAATCCTTCCTAGCTAATCTGTAACTCTCCAATTTGAAGAACCAGTCTCCATGATGTCAAATTCTAATCTTGAGGACCTTTTGAGAGGAAAAACATCCTCATTGCTGTCATTAAAGGAAAACCTCCTATTCTTAAATTGTGACCCCCACAAGGGGAAGCATCTCATGTTATCCACCCTATCCAGTTCCTTCAAAATCTTTTGATCTCAGTGGATATAGACCTAATCTGCTCAACATTTCTTCATAATATAAGCTTTTCAACCCAGGAATAAGTTATGTGGACTTTTGTCAAACAAGGAAACCAAAACTCTATTCTTTGCATCAGATGTGGTGACCCTCTACAGCTGTAGTACAACTTCTGTACTCTAATTCCCCCTTTCAATAATCAACAGTGTTCCATTTGATTCTTTCATCACTTGATGTAACAGCATGGCAATATAATTTTCTTTATGTACCAGGATACCCATGCTGCTCTGTATTGGAAAATCTGCCATCCATTCTTGATCTGGGTGATATGTGATTGACTTTAAGCTCCAGCATCTGCAGTCCTCACTTTTGCCTACATGTGATTGACGTTTAGCTGCCCACTGATCTGGCTCAGCAAGAGCAATTGAACAATAAGCTGGTCTTGCCAGTACTACCCATAGACTATGGAAGAATGAAAGAACCTGTGAATTCTGCAAATAATAAATCTTTGCTAAGAGTTATTAAATATCTCTTTGAAAGAGTCCATTTGGAGTCACAGGGTGGACATGTTACAAATTAGGCTGGAGGAATGGATATCACTCTAAACCAACAAAAGATAACCAAAAAAATAAAAGGGAGAGAAATCAAACTGTGATGGTAAGCTTGTAAATAGCATCCAGAGGACCAACATAAGCTGCATTAAATATGTGAAAAGAAAGAGGAGGCCAAAGTGAATGTAGGTCTCTGAGAGAATGTGGCTGGGGAAATTAGAATGGGAAATAGAAAAATAGCAAAGAAGTTAAATAAATAATTTGTATCCGTCTTCACAGGAATAGCAAATTAACTTTTCAAAAAAAAAGCTAAGGAATCATGGAGCAAAAGGAAATAAATAGTAACTGTCACTGGAGAAAATGTGCTGCAGAAACCTATGGGACTATGTCCCCTAGACCTGATGGGATGCATCCCAGAAAGCTAAAGGAAGCAGATACAGGGATAGTGGATGCACTGATAGTAAACTTACAAGAATCCTTAGTTTCTGGAAAAGTCCCAGAAGAGTGGAACATGCTGACAAATTGACTATAATTCTTTGAGGAGGCGTGGATCACAATACAACAATACTTTTCTCAGTTACTGGCCAGTTAAATACCTTATCTATTATCAGGTTTTAAACAAAAGGATCTTTCAACCAGGTTTCTTAATAAACACAATTATGGGTTCATTATCAAAACAAAACTTATTCAAAAAAGATGCAATAATTAGATAACATACTAAACAGGCAGTAATTTATAAGTATAATTACTTGTCCCTCTATGTGTCTCCAACACAGATGTGTGACATTTCCACTAAGCTACCTCCCAGGATTATTTTGTATGTTGTTGGAAGTTCAGGAAAATGTGATAATTGGAGACTTTTCCTTCACACTCCTGATTTGAATCCTGACCAGACTTTGGGGAGTGAGGGGGTGAATAATTTGCAGGATTCCTAACTTCTGGGTGTTTTTGTACTTAAGGTATTTATATGTTTGGAATCGTCCAGTTTCTAGTAAACGGTCACCTCTGGATGTATGATAGAGGGGGGGATTAAGCAATGGTAATACCATTGAATGTCAAAAGGAAATGATTGCATTCTTCCTTGTCTGCTTTTTGTGTGGCATGAATGCTATTTGGTGCTTATCAGCTCAAGTCTGAATGTTGTCCCTTCTTAATGGACATGGTAAAAACAATAACTGCAGATGCTGGAAACCAGATTCTGGATCAGTGGTGCTTCAGATTTGTTAGGACCATGTTTGGTGAAAAGCTATCTTGATGTCACAATGGGTGTTGACTTGATGACAGAATGCAAAATAAGCAGGTTATTGCAGAGGGTGTATCATTTAATGGCATTGTTGAATCAGATGAATACTGGAAAAGGAAAATATTCTATGTCCTTAAGCAAAACGTTCAGGATGAAACTATTTGGTGTCTCTTTCAGAGTTGATACTGGCACAATAGGCCAAATGCGGTCCTCCTGTAATATGATTCTGAGTACTGCTTTTTATCCCATGATTTTTGGGTGGTAGTTTGTATTTGTCATTTCTTACAATGGATTGTTATATGAACCAATAATTTCAAATATTATTTTGTGCACACTGAAGATGTAATGTATTATGTTATATTGTGTTATAGTTTCATTGTACCATACTTTTCAAATATTTCCTAAGTATGAATGTCAGAATTCTGCAGCATATTTCATTGTAGACAGGTTTTTTTGAACAAAAAACTAACTTCCAACCTGCAGTCCTCGAATTTGAAGCTGATTCCTGTGCACGATTAATGGCTAAAATAAGACCGTTTGAAGTTGACGGTTATCTGACAGAACTGGGGCATTGCTTTATTCTAAATTGGGCTGTATTTAATTACTGTTCAAGCTGGCATTTATAATGAAAGAAACAATTTACTGTAGCTTTTTGGAAGTATCGCTGCATGGAAATGATCTGTAACTGTACTCAACATTTGATAGAACAATGGCTATAGCTGTATTTAGTTTTAAATCCCTTGGGGAAAATAACACAATGGTCAATGTGATGCCTTCCTGCAGAATGCAGACTTTCTGATCCCAGATGTCTTACCAGTATGTTTGAGAGACCCTTTGGCAGGATATGCTATCACAGGGTATGTTTACCCCCTCTCCCAATTTACCTTCTGTGTCTTTACACCTTCCTGTTCTCTTCCTGCTTATCCTCCACACACACACACACACACACACACACACACACACACACACACACACACACACAGTCTTCCTGTGTCTGCTTTTGTTGGTTCAAAGAGTTGAGAGGAAGGGCCAAACATTGACTCTGCTTTCTCTGTTGACGTTCTCCAGCAATTCTGTCTTTGTTTCCGATTTCAATCATCTGCAGTTGTTTAGTTTTTGTTCATTGTCTTTAAGCTGGAGTCATACTGAATTCATAACATGTCCTACACTTTTTGGGTTACCTCTAATAAAGGTCTCTTTTCTGTTTACCTCTAATAAAGGTCTCTTTTCTGTTTGCTTTCCATGTAAAATGTTTGGACATTTTGCTTTCTAAAGACAGTATATAAATGATGGAACCCTCCCTCTGTGCTAAAACTTTTCATTGAGAATTGTTGATGTGACATTGATTGCCTTAATTTCTCTGCCCTCCTAATCTATTTGAATATGTCTCCCTCTGAAATGACAGAGCTCTGTGCTCTCAGATCCTACCTTGACTTTGTAATCAAGCTTGCCAATAGCCTCATACAGCCTGCGTATATACTTTCTTTCCAAAATCTGCAAATAGGACTATCCAGGCAGACTCCTTGTTTCTGCCTGTTCCTGCTCCTTGGAACATACCTCTTTCTATCTTGACTTAATTTTTTCCCCCTTCCAAACCAGTCCTTTCCCACTTAAATCCGCAATTCTTTTGATGCTTTATGTCAGTTTCAGAATTTTCAGTTGGTGGACAGCAGCTGCCGCCTCTTCACAATGGATATGCAATACCTTTACACATTCGTTCCCTTTCAGGGTGATCTCGGGGCTCTCTGCATTTTCCTGGAAAGAAGGCCTGAACTGTCCCCATCTGCCACCACCCTCCGTCGCCTGGCTTTCCTCATCCTCACTTTGAGCAACTTCTCTTTTAACACCTCTCACTTTCTTCAGATAAGACATATGACCATGGGTACCTGCGTGAAACCCAGTAATGGGGCATGTGGTACATTCCTTGTTCCAATTCTACTTGAGTCCCAATGCACAGTACTTTCTCAGGTACATGAATACCATCATTGGTGCTGTTTCCCCCCTCATTCGAAATTGAACAAAAAAAGATCATTTTGCTTTCAATTTTCACCCTGCTTTCACTTTCATCTGGGTCACCTCTACTCCTCCTT
The DNA here is from genome assembly GCF_004010195.1 of Chiloscyllium plagiosum. NCBI lineage: Eukaryota > Metazoa > Chordata > Chondrichthyes > Orectolobiformes > Hemiscylliidae > Chiloscyllium > Chiloscyllium plagiosum. The sequence continues at coordinate 38,336,530 of NC_057732.1, read as the reverse complement.
TCCCTTCTTGACATCAATCTTTTCATTTCTGGGAAAATGGCTGCCCTCAAATATCCTCTACAAAATCACTGACTCTCTGTTACCTGGATTATAGATTGTCCCACCTTACATTTTGTAAAGACACCATTCCGTTCTCCAAGTTTTTCTGTTTCCATTTCATCTGTTCTGATAATGTCACCTTCTTCAGGGGACCTTAGAAATGTCCACTTATCACCTCAGCCAAGGATTCCCCATCACTGTGGTTGACAGGACTGTTAGCTGTGTCAAACCCATTTCATGCACTTCTGCTCTGTTATTTTCCTTCCCACATCAATAATAAGGCAACCCTGATCCTCACTTTCCACCCACCAGCATTCACAACCGAAGGAGTCATAAGCTGCCATTTCCTTCACTTCCAGTAGGGTACCCACAGCCAGAGACATATTCAACTCCCCTCTTTGTCAGCATTTTGCAAGGACTGTTACCTCTAGGACACCATAGTTCACACCTTCATTCTCAACACTTCCCCACACCCCCAAGGCACCTTTCCATTTTGGTTTGGGGAGCAGCAGCAGCAGTGCGGACTGATTATAAAACTCACTTGCTGAGAAAAATACTGGAGTGATGTCACAGGGAAGCTGTAACATGATTGGCTGGTGGGAAATCTGCACTAAGTTAAAGATCATAGCAGAGAAGTATTAGAAATTAATTAACTCATAAATTTACGTAAATTAATAAAGTAACTAACTAAGTAGAGATGGCTGGGCAGGTGATGTGCTGCAGTTGTTTGATGTGAGAACTGGCTGATCCCATTGTGAACTGCAGTGACCACATCGACGGCAAGTGTTGGTTGCTGGACGGACTCCGGCTCAGAATTGATGAGCTGCAAAACATCTGGGAGGGGGAGAGTTACCTGGATGGTTTGTTTCAGGAGACAGTCACACCTGGTAGATTAAGTAATTCAAATTCTGTCAGTGATCAGGGACAGCAGGGTGCGATTACAAGTGAGACAGTTAGGGGGATCCTGAGGTCAGGAACAGAGGAGCCTCAGCTCTTGACCTTGACCAACTAGTATGAGGTGCTTGCTCCCTGTGTGGGTGGGGAAGAGGGGTTCTGTTTCATGTGACATTGACATCAGTTTTAGAACAGGAGGGATCTGGACCGGTGTGACGGTCTCCACCTGAACCGATCTGGAGCCAGTGTTTTTAGCAAAAAGGATAAATAGGGTGGTCACTAGGACTTTAAACTAGTGAGCCAGCGGGAAGGGAAGGGGAAAATGACAGGAAGTATGATGGTAAATAAAAAGGTAAGCAGCAGGCTAGCATGTGTACAGGAAAGTTTAACTACAAGGCATGCTATGAAAGAAGTAAAAAGGAAGGATAAAAAGGATAATCTGTTATTACAGATGTTGGAAATCATGAGTGTATGAAAAGGCACTTTACTGAATACTTGTAGCATTTGTAACAAGGCTGATGAGTTAACGACACAAAACATCACGAATGAATATGACTTCCTAGCCATTATGGAGACATGGTTACAGGATGGCCGTGACTGGGAGTTAAATATCCAGGGGTATCAGACTATTCGGAAAGGCAGGCAAGGATGTAAGAGAGGTGGTGTAGCTCTGATATTCAAGGACGACATCAGGGCAGTGCTGAGAGAAAATATAGGTTCTATAGAGAATAAGGTTGAGTCCATTTGGGTGGAAATTAGAAATTTTAAGAAGTCACTGGTAGGTGTTGGCTATATGCCACCAAATTATTTCCCACCCTGATGTGATATTAAGAAATAACTAATGCCTGTAAAAATGGTATAGCAATTATCACAGGGGATTTTATTTTACATGTTGATTGGTTGAACCAACTTGGTCAATATAGCCTTAAGGAGGAGTTTGTTGAGTGTATCTACGATAGCTTTTATGAACAGTATGTAATAGAACAAATGAGGGAGCGAGCTATTCTAGATCTGGTCTTGTGTAATGAGACAGGAATAATTAATGACCTCATTGTTCAGATCCTCTTGGAAGAAGCGATCACAATATGGTTGAATTTAGAAAGCAGATAGAGACTGTGAAGGTAAAATTCAATATCAGGATTCTGTACTTAAGTAAAGTTAAAAATCACAAGACACCAGGTTATAGTCCAACAGGTTTAATTGGAAGCACTCGCTTTCAGAGTGCCGCTCCTTCATCAGGCGCTCCGAAAGCTAGTGCTTCCAATTAAACCTGTTGGACTATAACCTGGTGTTGTGATTTTTAACTTTGTACACCCCAGTCCAACACTGGCACCTCCAAATCGTTCTTAAACAAGGGAGATTACGATAGGATGAGGAGGGACTTAGTAGATTGGAAACAAAGACTTTATAGTGGGACAGTTGACTAGCAGTGGAGGACTTTCAAAGCACTTTTTCAAAGTGCGCAGCAAAAGTATCTTCCAATGAAAAGGAAAGTGTGTAAGAAAAGGAGTAGTAGTCTGCCATGGGTATCTAAGAAAATAAGGAGGCTACGAAATTGAAAGAGAAGGCATACAAAGTGGCCAAGATCATCAGGAAACTAGAAAATTGAGAGAGCTTTGAAGGTCAATGGCCACAAAAAGAAAACATGAGAAAAAAACTGACACAGAATATAAAGACTGATAGCAAATGTTTCTATAAATATATAAGATGAGAAACGGGGCTAAAGTAAACTTGGTCCTTTAGGAGATGATAAGAGGCATTTAGTCATGAGATATGATGAAGTAGCCGAGGCATTGATTAGGTATTTTGTGTCGGGTCTTCAAAGTGGAGGACACAAATAACAGTAATTGACAAATTGCCAGTCCAACACTGGCACCTCCAAGTTAACACCGAAGAGGTACAGCTCGGTGAGCTAAAGACAGACAATGGCCCTAATGGAATGTGCCCCAGGGTACTAAAAGAGATGGCAGGAAAAATAGCACTTGTAATTTTTCAAAATTCGCTGGACTCTGGGGCAGTTCCAGCAGATTGGAAAATAGGAAATGTGACGCCATTGTTTAAAATGGCGGAAGACAAAACATGGGGAATTATAGTCCGGTTAGCTTAACTTCTGTAGTGGGGAAGATACTTGAGTCTATTATGAAGGAAGAAATAGCTAGATAAAAATTGTCCTGGTGGGCAAACACAACATGAGTTCACGAAGGGCATGTCGTGCTTAAGTAATCCTTTAGAATTCTATGAAGACATCAGACCCAGTAGATGTGGTGTACCTAGATTTCCAAAAGGCCTTTGACAAGGCACTGCACAAGAGGCTGCTGCATAAGATAAAGATGCGTTGCAATATGGATAAAGCATTGGAGTCATAGAGATGTACAGCATGGAAACAGACCCTTCGGTCCAACCCGTCCATGCCGACCAGATATCCTAACCCAATCTAGTCCCACCTGCCAGCACTTGGCCCATATCCCTCCAAACCCTTCCTACTCATATACCCATCCAAATGCCTCTTAAATGTTGCAATTGTACCAGCCTCCACCACATCCTCTGGCAGCTCATTCCATATATGTACCACCCTCTACATGAAAACGTTGCCCCTTAGATCTCTTTTATATCTTTCCCCTCTCACCATAAGCCTATGCCCTCTAGTTCTGGACTCCCTGACCCCAGGGAAAAGACTTTGTATGGATGGAGGATTGGTTGACTAACAGGAAGCAAAGAGTAGGATAAATGAATGCTTTTCTGGTTGGCAGAGTTCGGGACCATGTGTAGTGTGGCAAAGTTTGCAGATGACTCGAAGCTGAGTAGCAGAGCAAATTGTGCAGAGGATTGTGAAACTTTACAGGGGAACATAGATATTTTAAGTGAGTGGGCAAAGGTCTGGCAATGGAATACAATGTTGATACATGTGGAATCATCCATTTTGGTAGGAGTAACAGTAAAAAGGACTATTACTTGAATGGTAAAAAGTTGCAGCATGCTGCTATTACAGAGGGACATGGGTGTCCTTCTGCATGAATCTCATAAGGTTGGTCTGCAGCTGCAACAGGTAATTAGCAAGGCAGACAGAATTTTGCTTGTCATTGCTAGAGGGATTGAGCTTAAAAGAAGTGAGACTATGTTGCAGTTGTATAGGATGCTGGTGAGGCTACACCTGGGTACTGTGTGCAGTTTTGGTCACCTTACTTGAGAAAGGATGTACTGGGACTACAGGGAGTGCAGAGGAGGTTCACTGGGTGTATTCTGGAATTAAGGGGGTTGGCTTATGAGGAGAGACTGAGTAGACTGGAAATATATTGGAATTTAGAAGAATGAGGGTGATCTTACAGAAACATATGAGGGCAATAGATAAGATACATGCAGACAGGATGTTTCCACTGGCAGGTGAAACTAGGACAAGGGCATAGCCTTAAAATTAGGGGGAGCAGATTTAGGCCTGAATTGAGAATGAACCTCGACAAAGAGGATTGTGAACTTATGGAATTCCCTGCCCAGTGAAGTAATTGGCACTACTTCAGTAAATGTTTTTAAAGCTAAGATTTCTTTTGAACAATGAGGGAATTAAGGGTTATGGTGAGTGGGCGGGTAAGTGGAGCTGAGTCTATAAAAAGATCAGTCATGAGCTTATTGAATGGCAGTGCAGGCTTGAAGGGCCAGATAGCTGACTCCAGCTCCTAGTTCTTATGTTCTTCCTCCTTCCTCTCTAATCCCGATTTCGTCACACCTTCCAGGTGAACCTCTGATTTACCTGGTCTACACTCAATCTAGTCTATATCTGCAGCTCGCAATGTGGTCTGCTTTTCATTGAGGGGACAAAACACAGACTAGGTGACTGCTTTGCAGAGCACCTACATTCTGTTGGCAAATATGACCCCAAGCTTCCAGTTTCCTGCCACTTCAACACACCAGTGTTGTCTGGCCAGCATTTCTATCTAAGGGCCTGCTGCAGTCTAACAAGGCTTCGCGCCAGCTGGGAAAATGGCATCTCTTTTTCTGCTTGGGAATGCTGCAACTTCAGTACTTAATACAGTATTGAGTTCAATAATTTTACAATGTGAACACCTTCCTTGTCCTTTTTGCACCCTCACACCCCATGTTGCCAGACCTGCTGAGTTTCTCCAACAATTTGTTTTTATTTCAGATTTCCAGTAATCACTTCCTTTGTTTTATTTTATATAAGTGCTGCTGTTTATCTTCCAGTGCGTGGAAAATAGCAACTCATCTGTTAATAACTGCAGTGTTATATTGCATTCTTAATCTCTCTTTGTTCTTGTAATCTTAATATTGGGACATAATAATTGATCCCCCAATATTGACTTAGTATCATTAGTTCTTGTTGACAGTCTGTTCTACATTTTCAGTACTTTAGAGGAGGAGATGCAACTTTCTCTGTTCTCACATGTCAGGTTTTCGTTTTATACTCGTGGTTTGTTGCTGACTGACTCTGTCCAGGCTTGGTAGTTGGCTTTTGACTAAATCTCTCAGCCTTGGAAGTAATTTGATGAGTTGTCCCGTATCATTTCACAGATTAAAACTTGTTCAGCTCCATGTTTCTGGCTTCTTAAGATAGTTGCAGCATCGTTAATGTTGTTTGGAAGTAACTGTGTAGTGTCAATCTTGGTCTGCACAGGGTTAGGTTATACATCTTTGATCTGTTGTCAAATATGCTTAAGCATTGATAACTATTTGAAATACTTAATTGATTTCACAGAGGTAGAATAACTAAAATTTAATTGCAGCATGTCTAAGTTAATATTTTCAGAATCACAGAATTGATATGACGCAGAAGGAGGCCATTCAGCCTATCATTTCTGTGTCGGTTCTTCAAACATACATTATTTCCTCGTGCCATGTCCTGCCATCTCATATAAGTTTTCAGATATACATACCTTAGTCTCTAAGATCTTTTGCTACATATCTCATAACTAAAGGCAAAATATTCATTCAATTCTTGAACTTGTACCCTATTGCATTGGGGAATGGGTTCACATGATCATTATCCTAACCTGATGGTGTCTGTAAACTTGTTTTTCATTATCTCTGCACTCCTTATTCTTTATCATTTTGTTAGTATGCTTCCACTTGGAATTGTTTGGTCAGTGCAGCTCTTTGTGAAAAACTTTGCTTGGTCGAAATGGACCCAAGTAGGCTTAAAAATGAAGCTCTTTTTCAAAGGGCCTGAACAGAACTATTGCCAGGCAGGTTTCGAGCAGTTGGGTAAAATAAATTTCAGTTTTAGGTCTGTTTGAGCCAAGAAAAGTCGTTTTTCTTCAAAAGACCAACCAGCTTGTCTACAACTGTGTGCAGGTAGAAAGTGAGGACTGCCGATGCTGGAGATCAGAGTCATGAATGTGGTGCTGGAAAAGCACAGCAGGTCAGGCAGCATCCGAGTAGCAGGAAAATCGACATTTTGGGCATAAGCTCTTCATGACCAGCTATGTGTAGGTCTGCTTAGCTTCACATTCAAAAAGCCCTTCAGTTTCAGGTCATTTCAGTTTTTGAACATGCAGATAAAGGATACTCGACCTGCACTTTGCTGTTTTTCTCTCGCTTCACTCTTGCTTCTCTGTGTATCACTTAAATCTATGCCCTGTCATTCTTGTTCCTTTTGCAAGAAGAATAGATTCTCCCTGTTTGCTTTGTCCAGCCTGCTCATCAAATCTTCTCTCATCTTTGTCTGCAAGAAGAACAATCCCGACTTTTTCAATCTGTCCTCCGAACTGAAGTTTCTCATTCCCACAACTGTTCTTGTAAATTGTTTCTTCACTGTCTCCAATGCATTCACATCTTTCCTGTAATATGGCTGTAATTCTCAGAGTGTGCCAGGGTATGTTTAAATCAACCTTGGTATTAGAAGTGACTCAAATCACCTCATTGATTAATTATCTTAAAATCAGGGGAGATGGTGGTGTATCCCTGAGCTGGTAATCCAAAGACCCAGACTAATGTTTTTAGGAAACCACACACAATTGCAAATGCTGGAAATCTCAAACATTAACAGAAATTGCTGTCAAAACTCAGCAGGTCTCACCACATCTGTGGAGAGAAAGCAAAGTTAACTGTTCCATTCTGAAGTAGGGTCTCTGGACCTGAAACATTAACTTTGCTTTCTCTTCACAGATGCTGACAGATGGGCTGAATTTTTCCAACAATTTCTTTTTTTGTTAATGTTTTGAGGACGTAGGTTCAAATCCCAGTATGGTAGCTGATATGATTTGAATTCAATGAAGAATATGAATCTAGTCTCAGTAATGGTATCCTAAAATCACTGCCAATTATTGTAAAAACCCATCTCGTTCACTAATGTGATTTACAGAGGGAAATCTGCCATCCATTCCTGGTCTGGCCTACACACGGCAATTTGGTTGACTCCTATCTATCTCCTGAAATATCTTGGCAAACCACTAAGTTCAAAGGCAATTAATGGTGAGCAACAAATGCTGTCCTTGCAATGAAGATTTAAAAAAAAAAAAATTTGGATCACTGAGCATAATGAGTTTCTGCTGTCACACTTGTACATTCTGACCTCTGGCTTTAAATGCGCTCAGACTTCCGGAACCCTCAAAATCTGGTCTCACTCCATTCCCATGAGACCCATTCTCTTTGTTTCCCAGGCGAGTACCCATTCCCTGTTTTCTCCCTTCAACCTCTGTCTTCCTGTAATCCCCATTGTTCTCTGAATGAGGAACAGAGCAATGCCTCTGTCACCTTGCACAGGAACCAGCCTTTTTTGCCCTGAATTAGTAACAGTGCCAAGGAGAAGAATCACTGATACATGTCAAAAGGTCCTACAGAAGGGTCACCGGACCCTTTCAGTCCGGAGATGCTGTTTTTATTGTAGTTATCTCCTGTTGCCATCTTGATTTTCTTGAATTGTTGTGATATTTATTAGTTTCACCAATGAAATTTGTTCATGATAAGACAAAACCGATCCAGTGATTACGCTAAGAAAAGCTTGTGAAACCAAGTTTTCCTGAGCACGTGGATGTGCAGTGGATATTGCTAGAACTGATGACTTACCAGCAGTAACAGTGAGAACAATTATTAAAAGTGCTGATAAAACAAAACAAGTTTGCTCATCTGATGGACAAAACCTGATAGAGAATATAGTTCCAGACATCAGAAACATTAACAGTGTAACTGCTACATGGAGCCCCAAAAAAAGTGAAAAGAGCACTTGTCACTGGAACAGTCACGGAGACCCAGTGCAACAAACTATTCAAAGGATGTGGAAAGGTTCTCACTGACATCTCGAAACATCTCAGAGCCCTCTGAAAAACTCTAATTTTTTTTTCCTTTTTTTGAGAAGATTTGTAGCTCACGTTGAGGTTCAGGTTGTAAGTTTGCTCGCTGAGCTGGAAGGTTTCTTTTCAGATGTTTCGTGCTCGGTAACTGGTGTTCTGTCCCGCTTTCTGTTTGTTATTCTGGGTTTCAGAGTAACCAACCTCTGAAACAAAACGGAAATGATATCACCCAAATTAACAGACCAAGAGACACAAATAGAAAGCGAGACAGAACGCCACCGCTTCACCGGAGGCTCACTGATGATGTTACCTAACATGGTGACGAAACTTCTGAAAACAAACTTTCCAGTTCAGCCAGCAAGCTTACAACCTAAACTCTCAACAAATCCTGACTAATAGTTTTCCAGAAGTCTTCCTAACTGCCATCTCCATGTTCTAAGTGCGAAAAGCTTCACAGAATAGAATAGTCCATTGTTGTACTTTTTATAAAAAAAATTAAAAATGTTTAAGCCACCATACCGTGGTACGTTAAAGGCATAGATAAGAAAACAAAATTGTGACGAAATTCCAACTTACTTCAATTCACGGCTCCTGGGTTTGGGAAAAGACAGCACCACTGCAAGACTGCCATGCTGAACTGCTGAAATAGTTTGTGAAATGATACAACCTTCAGCACCATCGATTTTGATTGTTCAAAAATATCAAGACTGTTCAAAACACAGTTGGCAGTTGTTGTGGAGCAGTTAAAAATAGTTAAGTGCAAAAATTTGCTTGTGAGTGCCCAGCAGTACTACTCAGTCCCTTGTTTGCTTCCTCAAGCTATCTCTTATACGTTTGATCATTGTGAACTTATGAGAGAGTGAAGTAATGTTTGAGAGGAAATCGAAATTTGAGAGAGTGGAAAGGTCAGTGAGTGGGAGAGGTGAGCAGGAGAATGAGGGATTTCTAATTCCAGTTGGCCCTATGTTTTTATCGATGTGAAGAATTGTCATAACTGCTCAAACTTGTTATGTTCAGTTGGAAAGGTTGCAGAGCTTCTGCATCACTTTGATGTTTTGCATAAACTGAAAATTGGTTTTGTCCTTCTATTATGCCTCCAAGCAAGCTGGGTAGGTAATCTGACTGAATGTGCCATTCATGTTAATTTGGTCTTCACTTTTCCTTCACTTTGTGGAGAACCACTTGATATTTTCTTCCTCTGGGACAATAATATATTTAAAAGCCATGATTAATATGATTTGAAATGAAATTTAAAGTTTCCTTGAATGAATTTTTTTCTTAATCACTTTAATCAGGTAGTCCATTATGAAATTTATCTCTCTTTTGAAGTCCACATTTTGGAACTTTTAATGACCACTTTTAACAGAAGTTTTCAAAACACAGCACTAAACAAATGAGCGACCTTTATAGAAAATTCCTAAGGGTTTAATAAAATCTTTTAAATTTAAATTAAAGTAAAAGGGTACCTTACATAAATTGAAGTAATCTCTCTCTGAACTTCAGCAATTATAATGTACACATTGTTTTGAAGAAATTTGATTGAACTCTTTTTGGAGCTCTTTTTTTATGTAGTTCAAAATGCCCAGCATTTTTTTTCATTCACACCCGGTCAAGTTTGTATGTGTTGTCGTATTAATGTGAAGAAATTTTCTTTCACCTTCTCTCATTTTCCAATGTTATAGGATTGCAGATTTTAATTTTAAAAAATGACTTGGCTATAGAGCAAAATAGGTCAATTGGTCGAACTTGTGTTATGTCCAGTTTTAAATTTGATATTGCTTGAATGACTTTAAGATTCAAGGATTGTAGAAAAGGAAGTTTATTTCAAGTTTATGGGCGTACTTGGAGTGGTTTCTTTAAAAGAGGTCATTGAAAATGTATTCTGGACATTATTTTTTAACAAGGCCTCCTGGAAACCACGTGGTGTCTCTTTTGCTATAGACTTTGCTGCACTGCTTTTGCAGAATGGTTGACTTAGAGAGGTTTTAGTTTTTTTTTGGGTCAGTGGCAGGACACGAGCTTTGAACAATCTGCCCATCTGGTGTGTCTCATTTCTGAGATGAAAATTCTCTTTATCAACTCAGACTGACACCTATTTATTCTCTCGAAATAGTGATTAAAATAACATCTCAATATTGTATTTCCTGAAAATGTTGTGTTTGCAAAATTTCAGGGACAACCATGTATGATTAGTGACTTGACCACATATTCCTGAAAACAAGAGCACTAGATTCCAGGATGTTTCTTCTGCTTTCAAGAATAACCCATTAGCCAAAGTGTTTTTTTTCAGAAAGTCGGTCTCAGCAGAGAATTCTGATTTATTTTCCACGTTTTCTTGAGAGAGATGCATATAAAAATGCATACACAAGCATATTCTCTTTGTCTTTTGGGGATTTTTATAGGGATAAGTGGCTTTTATCACTGTCTGTGTTTGTTAACTAATTATTGCATCTTTATTAAATAGAGTTTGTTTTGATAATAAGCCCTTAATTGTATTTATTAAGAAACATTGTTGATAATTTTATTTTATTTAAAGGGAGAAAGTGAGGACTGCAGATGCCGAAGGTCAGAGTCGAGAGTGTGGTGCTGGAAAAGCACAGCAGGTCAAGCAGCACCCGAGGAACAAGAGAATCAATGTTTCGGGTATAAGCCCTTCATCAGGAATTCCCGATCCTGCTCCTTGGATGCTGCCTGACCTGCTGTGTTTTTCTAGCACCCCACTCTTGGCACCAATTTTATTTAAAACTTGGTATAAATAATGTATTTAGTTGGTTATCTTGAAATATGGCGAAAGTATTTTTGCTTTATGCTGTGACCATGGAATAGTGGAACAAGAAAGGCAGTGCACTCTACTGAACTTGCTTGTAATATTCTTTTGCTTCTGCCATGTTGCAAAAATTCGATGAACTCCATAACAAAACTTATGCTGTATTTAAAAATACTTTGTTGCTTTCATTCACCATACTGTTGCTACGCTATGATTTCACTTTCCCCTACTGCAAATTACTCTGAACAGTGACCAGATTATTCTGGGTGACTCTAGGATAATTATGAAATGCTGACATTTTAGCTGGAGGTCATCATCGTGTTATTGCTCAGGCATGTGTATGATCTTGCTGAAACAAGACTGTTAATACGCAAGGTTTAAGTTCACAGGAGAAAAATGAACAAGGTAAGGTGCCAAAGGGCTACACTTAAAAAATAAAAAATAAAATTAACAGTTACAAATTTATTTTTAAAGTCTGAAGATGTTTATTTTGTTCTAATAAGTGGAAATCAAAAAATTCCTCATTTTGGCATAAGTTATTCTTTGACCATCAGCAGCTTGATTCCTCCTTGGCATTTGTCAAGAAGGTTTAGTTACAAGTTTACTTGAACAAATTCAGTGGCACTTAACGGTTTCCCTTAATACATCTTTCCAGTATTAACCTAATTCTGTAGTGGATGGCCCTTCGTTTAATATTTCTTCAAAACTTTTCAAAATGCTGGTGTAGTTTAGTTTATTGCCTCAAGTACATACCACAGAACTTTTATGCATCTTCAGCAAATATTCATTGTTCATGCCCTTAATGTTGCATATTTCAAAATACTCTCTAGGTCTGTATACCGTTTTTGTGTTGTGCAGCTGGCAGTAATGTCAGCAGCTTTAAAACTTCTCCTTTTCATTTTTTGGGTCCAGTTGGGAATTTGTAGTTAAAAGCTCCAAGTCAGACTGCAGCTGAAGCTTTTATGCTTATATTGCTTAATACATCCTGGAGGTACTAATTGGAAAGAGAAAAACGAATCAAATTTCTTTCAAGCTCAAGGGTGCATTCTGATTGAGATTATGTTTGTGTCAGAAATCCCAACATTGCAGAATGTGACTCAATGATCCACAAATACCCCTGGGTATAACATTTTGCTGTAAATTTTAGAAACTCTCATTGAGAGAATATGAAAAGATAAACATCTTTGTTCCAGTGTGAATGGAATGCATGAGTAGGGATAGTCTGTGTACAGATATTACATCTTTTCTCCAGTGCAGGATTTTAAGAGTAAAAACTAAAAGCTTATAAGAGAAATTGAAAAATTCTGTATCATTGCAATTTATATTATTGATCCATTTATTTAATCATGAAGTAGAAGAAAGTAGGTGGAACTTTGCAGATGAAACTCTGCAGGAAAAAACCCTTCCATTTATATATCAACTCTCTTTTAAAAAAACCACCAATTGCTTCACGAACAGAGAATTATTTTGAGCTACACTGCCTGCTGCTATCCAGGGACATTATTCCTGAAAATGCTGCCTCTCCCATGTATTAGAATTAGGCGTATATTATTTTCTTACTCTTGATGATTTATGCACAACATCATAAACAGCTGTTGCCCTGAATTATCTTCTCCATAAATAGCTGTTTGTCTTTGCTGTTGCCTTGCTGCTGGTGTTATATTCTATTCTTCATGTCAGTGTTAGACCTGGTGCTTTGAATGTTTTCCCAAGCTGGCATCCTGAGCACTTGCAGAAAATGTTTTCTCAGCATTGTTCACGTTCCAGTTAAATCAGTTTTAGCAGGAGGGAGGATGCAGGAGAGGCAGAGAAACTGTTGTTTTCATTTGCAGAGATGAATGTTTATCAGATTTAGGGATATAACACAAAGAACAATGGGATAAATGAGAATATTCGTATGCAACAAGATGATCTGGCATGCACTGTCTGAAAAATGATGGAAACAGACCTGTTATCCACTTTCAAAATGGAAATGAATATACACTTGAAATAGGGAAAGTTGGAAGGAATGGGCAAGCACAGGGAATTGATTAAACACTTTTTTTCAATGATTTTTCCAGTATTGTTGAACTGAATGGCTTCCTTTTGTGCCGTATGATTCAATGAGAGTTGTTCTTAGCTCGCTGTTTCAAATAATGTGGTGCATATTTTGACTTTTTTTCTTTAAGTCTTGATGTCGCATGTCCACCCTCATCACCATTGCATACTGGAAAGGCTCATCAGAAACATTCTGGTTATTTTGCGGTGATTTATCCATTGTACTTTATTTGGATTCTTTCTTACAATCTAAATATTTGTATACACCACTTTTTTTTAAGAAAACTATGCATTTACCATAGCCACTCAATAGCACTTGTATATGCACAGAAATGTGACATCAGCTGGTTGCACCTGCCGCTGCATATGCATTGACGTGACTGGTGTGCATATTGATGTCAGCTGTGGAGCATGTGCAGACAGAAAACTGCTGAGGCCAGGCCATCTGTGCAAGTGTGGTTGGCATCACTACATTGCAAATTGGGTGGGGAGAGAGGCAAGGCGAGGTCAGGTTTGCATGGGGTGAAGGCCTGGAAGACACTTCTGCAGAGAACATCTGGTTGAGATTATTTCTTCATCTTTGGCTGTTGCTTTGCATTGCTTCAGAGTTATGTATGGGACATCATGCCACCCAGAAGTTTATGTTTGCAGCATACGTGGCCTTTGTTTTTGAACTTGCAAAATGTTCTGTCAGTCCTAAGTAGATGTTAGAATGCCACCAGTTGTTGAGTCATCTGGTTAAGTTTAAACCTTTTTTTTATTTTCCACGGAATGAAAGCAATTCAATTCTAGAGTAAATATTGTGGAATAATGTGGAATCACTCTTGTTTTGCTGCATAAAAAATATGCAGAAGACCATTTTTGCTTTCCTCTGCCTTTTCCAAAATGGGTTGAGCTGGAAAACATGTTGCTATATAATTGCTGCTCTTGTGCTTGTTGTTGATAGAAGCAGCAGGGAAGTGATATGTTGTCAGCATGAGTTTGGTGAGTTGCCATTGCATTTATTCTGTAGATTGTAGATATTGCAGCCACAGCCCTCCAATTATGGGTATACTAGATAATGAGTCCAGTGCTTTTGGCATTAATTAAGTTAAATATCTCTATCTTGTATGGGTCAAATTTCTTGTGTTCGCATTCGTCCAGACAAGTGGTTAATGCATCATCGAACTTTAGTCAAGCCTTTGCTTTTGAAACGTCTTTGTGGGAATCAATTGAATTGAGTGTAGTTAACCTCTGGCACCATGATCTTGCAGTTGCACTGTTGATATGGCTGGCCCAATTACACTTTTGGTCATTGTTCGCTGTTAATTGTCTTGGATGTGATTATGTTATAATTAGTGAAAAGCAAGGAGAGACATTTTAACTTCATTTTCTGGATGCTCACAACATTGAGAACATGTCATATTTGGAATCATCATTGATTAGCCCCAAAGTGATGCAGCTGAAGACACTGTTGCCCTGACCTTTTCTGAAACCTATGGAATTCAAGGTTGAAACAGCTATAGTTGCCATGCTTTGCAGTTTTAGCTCCATGCACTGGAAATTTTTATGTTTGCCCCAATGACTTATTTGGTAAACCAATTCTGGTCATTTATTCTTGAATGCTATTTTGATGTTAAAGGCAGAAATTCTGAGCTCTTTTGAATTGCACTTTAAATTCTGTATATACCAGAAATCATTAAGGTGGCAAATAAAGGAATTTGTTTTACAGCATCTCACGGTATTACGTAGCCTTTTGGTCCAGTGCTTGTATTTGATGTTCAGAGGATTTTTGAAATAATGATGCTCAGTTTTCTCATGGATTAAAATGGCATAAATGAAAATGGCAATGCAAAAAGAAAATTATGTCCTAAGTTTCATGTACTGGCAGGGCAAAAGCCCCAAACTCCTGAGTTCTGCAGCTCTTCATTTGTTGGTGAATGGAATCTTAGGAATGTGAACAAATCCTGTTCACATTTAGGTAAAGACTCTGGGAAGTCCTGCAGGCTCCTGGCTGACAAAACAAACTGTTGTAGGGATTATATTTTGTTAAATTATGGATCTGTCGTCCGTTTGTTAATTGTTAAGGTTTTAATTTGAACCAAGTCCAAATGTCAGATCAAGGAGGAGAGGAAGTAACAATGGCAAAGGTTGTAGAAAAGAGGGAATTATGGAAATGGGGAATAAATGGAATAAATTATAGAGCGTCTGCCGATGCATGGGGCATTATTAGCGTGAGCAATAGAGTTGCTACTCTTCTATTCATTTGACTTAATGGCTAAACTGTTGAAGTTACTTTAACCATATCCTGTCTGGTGTTTTAGAATTGGATGATACCAAAAGGTATAGTCAAATAAATTGGAAAATACTGGCAGCACTCAGCTGGTCTGGCAGGCAGCATTTGTAATGAATGAAGCAGAGTTAATGTTTCATTTTGATAACTCTTTCAGAACTAGAAAATGGCAGAGTCTTTAAGCAAGTACAACAGCAGAACTTCGACAAGCTTAGCTTTCCTGGAAGAAATTAGACGCTAAAACAAAAGCAAATTTCGTCAGATGATATAAGTGTAAATTTTTCCAAGAAATGTTGACTGACCAAAGATTCAAATAAGGTAGTTCTTCTACAACACACTGGTTGTGTTCTTGTGCAAGCCCGTGTTATAGAAAAATTGTGCTTTATCAACAACACTTAAAGTATTGGCGACGTAATCGTGTTACATTCAACTATGTACCCAGTTCATCAATTGCATTATAGAGGATTCATGTTAACGAAATGCATGTTATAGTAGAATGCTCTGTAAAGACTTCTGTCTGCGTTAATGCAGTGTATTCATATTGAAGGAGATTGTTTTATTTTTGATAGTTTGGAGCTTAATAGTTTATCTCAGCTCCTCTGCAGAAATTTGTTACTGTTTATACTGGAGCAGCAGAGTTTGGGGAGCATATATATTCGTATCTATGACATTACCTACAAAAATGGGAAAGCTTTTTTTCTCTCTTGAATAGCAAAAGATCAGTGCAATCATAACATTTCTTTTCTTAAGGCCGTAATTTATTATCAATCTATAGTTGTTTTGGATGCAGGTAACTCAGGAGGTGACTATTTTAGCATCAGATTCTAGATATTGAGCTATTGGGGGTGGGAGGATGCCGGGAGAGGTGATACATCGAGGAGAATGAGAACGATGGTGTCCTAAAGCATGGATGCATCATAGCTGAGCTGTTCTTGGAGCACTGCATGGTGCTACATATTGGTTCTGTAAAATGCTGTGCCTATTGCAGATAGGAATTCACTAAATTATACCAAACTAACACTCACTGTGTTAATAAATGGATTCAAACATATCCTAATTAGTCCATTTAGCTGTTAAATGTTAGCTTACAATGGGTCTCAGTAATGAGATCAGGGCTATTACAAGCTTGGAAATGTTAAATTAGATAAAATAACAAGGCCAATTTTAAACAAAACTATTACATAAAAATTGAATGTAAAGATTCAATTAGTAGTGGTCAACTGCATTGAGCCTGGTAAATTGAGCAATAGACCAGTGAGTGGGAGTTTGATAGACCAATTAATAATTTCAGCATTCGTGAATACTTTGTACACTTTGCATCTTCAATATGCGTCTTTCTTGTTGAAGGTTTTTAGACAGTCTCTAATATGGATCTGTTCTGTGTTGACTCCTTGGCTGGAGCAATTACCTAGTTGGAGTTAGACCTGGCATTCAAAAGTTTGGTCAGTAGACAAAAGGCTACCGGTTGTTCTGTGATCAGAAACCATTGAAATTGCTGTTGTAAAGTATGTTGGGGTGAGGATGGAATTAAGCTGTGCTGTGATTCCTTTCATGGTTGATTAGCCAATTGATAGCATCACTTCAATCATGAGCATTCCTGAGCTGCATTTTGCATGAAGTATAGCCTGCATTTTTTAAAAATCTATGGTCAATTGCCTTCTTTCAGCCACTGATTATGTTGCCTAAATTGCACTGAAGTGCAAGGTTTACAGCACACTGTCCTTTCATCTCTATGCCTTAAAATTCAATCCACTTTGAGCTAATGAGATCAAAAAGTATTTTCATCCTGCACAAAACCTGTGATGATGTTGCTAACATCAGACCTGATGAGTGGGTTTTTATGAGTAGTGGTGTCTCCAGTACAAACTTGAAATAATCATTGTCAGATGATCTTGGTGAGCCTAACATGTTTAGTTTCAAGTTACCACTGGAAAAGTGAAATCTATCTCAGGATTTCTGGTTATCAGTGCAGTATTGAACTCATCATTTGTTCCAGATGCCTGCGGGAGGCTACATAATGTTAATGTGCTATCTCCTTTGTAATCTTATTCTAGTAATCATTTCCTCCTTTGGAGAGTTCAGCCTTCTTGACTGTGCTCTGTAAACAATGGAAAAGAAGAGCAACTTGAAATTGAATAGCATTCTTCAGAATGTCCTCATGCACTTTACACACAATAAAGTAAACTTTGTAGTGATTACCAGAAAATATGGCAGACAAATCATTTTCAGTAAGATTTCAGCAATGGTCTTGCATAAGATCAGCAATTCTCTTTCTTGTTATGTTATTGGATCAGGAATTAGGCAGGACACTGGGAAGGAATCGCCCGTTCCTCTTCAAAGAAGGCCTTGGAATCGTTTACTTTCACTGAAGAGATCAAGTGGGACTTCAGTTCAGTTCTGAAGTGTTGGCCTCGACTTTATTTCCTCAAGTTATTCCTTCATGGAATTCAATCTGAACAAGGGTCAGGAATCTGGAACTTGCTGCCTATAAGAATGGTTGAGGCAGACATCCTTATAACGTTCAAGCACTTGCAATGTCAAGGATAGACAAGGCAATGGGCCAAGTGCTTGAAAACGGGATGAGAATAGTTGGGTTGTTTTTGACTAGCACAGATTCAGTAGTCCTAAGAGTGATTTAAAGTCTGGGTTGGATTTATAAAATTTTCCACAGGCAACAACGAATTCCATTGAACAGTGCTGGAATTCCTTTCCTGAAGTCTTCCACCTTGTTCTTTTTCTATTGGCTTTTAAAAACTGTGTTAACGATGGTAATTTTGGTAAATTTTCAACATTTCTCTTTTCTGTGTGAAATATGTTGGGTGTTTATGTTTTAGTTTTTTAAATTCATTCATGGGACGTGTGTGTTGCTGGCTAGACCAACATTTATTGCCCATCCCTAATTGATCAGATTGCATTTAAGAGTCAGCCACATTGCTCTGACTCTGGAGTGATGTTGACCAGACCAGATAAGGACAACAAGTTTTCTTCCCTCAAGGATATTAGAGATCCAGTTGGGTTTTTCCAACAATTGGCAACATGACCATCATTAGAATTTCAATCCCAAATTTTTATTGAATTCAAATTCCACTATCTGCCATGGTGGAATTTGAGCCCAGGTCCCTGCAGATCATTACCTAGGTCTCTGGATTAATTGTCTAGTGCTCATACTATGAGGCCATTGCCTCCCATGCTAAATGCATGCAAGCTGGTATAAAGCACCTCTGGTGCAGTTGTAACCTGTATGCCTCTTTCTGTCTGAGTACTCTATGAACTGTATGTCCTTGTGTGCTATGATCTGCCTGTACTGCTCACAAAACAAAACTTTTCAGTATACGCGAGTACATGTGACTACAATAAATCAAACTAAACTTTCTGCTTATTTACAATGTTTTGCTACTTGCAAGTGTTTTAATTATTTAAAACAAGCCATAACAAGAAAAGATTCCTCTTAGCCCAGCCCAACATCCACCTGCTTTTACCAAGCTGGTGGGCAGATTGTTCTAATGAAGCATCAATCCTTAGATTTTTCCAAAAACACACGAAAATAGTTTTAAGTCTGCTTTAACTCAATTTTATTTGTATGCTCACTATGATTACCTTGTGCATTTTGAATAATAATGCACTGAGACATGATAAGGTGAGACATGAGACATCATAGATTTATGCAATTCAGCAATTAGAAAAATTGTATTCAAGCAGAGGTGAAAAAGAAATTATTAAACAAGTTCTGAAGAAGTCATGTTGGACTCAAAAAAAAAAGTTACCTGTATCTCTCCACAGTTGCCAGACCTGCTGAGATTATTCAGCATTTTTGTTTTTATTATTGCTATGCAAATAATCTTGGTACATTAGTAGCATTTTATTGGCTTTACAGAGACCGCACAGGAACATTTCCAATCTATTTCTGTGAATTTGGCAGTCAACTAACAAGAGGTTTTTTTGGAAAAAAGGATGGACAATTGGTGATAGGTCAGAAGTAATATCAGGTGGATGTCTCTTAGATATGAGTTGGGTTGTAGGCTATTTCTCATTAACGCATCATGAAGGCGGCTCAGTCCTGAAATGTTCTGAGAGGAACAGATTTAAAAATGAATGAATTTCCCTTTCAATATCCCTTCTCTTGAAGAGAAGAAAATAAATAATCATTCTTCTAATTCTTTAGTTACCATTATCATATATACCATTCTTTAGACTAGAAGTTGTTCAAGAAAGCTGTGACATTGGGCTGGATTTTACAGCTGCAAATTGGGTAGGCTGTTCTCTTATTCTTAAGTGTGATGTGATGACATATTTCTACTAGTCCCCTATAATCTGCAAGGTAAGTGGTGGACAGAATCAAAAGCCCACACACCACTTTGCAAAAAACAATTTTAATTCATTATCGAACTTAAGTAAAGGCAAACTACAGTTTTTCATTGGCCACTCCAATTTTTGCCAGTTGTGTGGGGAAAATGTTTGGAGTTAGACCTGCCAAATTAAGGACACAGCACAGAGGCAGACGTTAAGGCTTGCAACCAGGATCATAGCTGTATCTGACACTAGAATCTGCTGCTGAAGGTGGCATTGTTTAGTAGTTAGGAGACTAACATTTGTTCAGTTTTTATAGGCTGATATAATATAATAGGTTTGAGAGAAAGAAAAGAAGGCCTTCAAATTGGTGCCTGGAGTCATAGTCATACTCATAGTGTCATAAATCTGTTAATCTCAGAACATTTCAGGACTGAGCCGCCTTCATGATGCATTAATGAGGTTCATGGCTTGAGCACTCTTCTGCCAGGTGTCCTGCCTGAGAGGCCCACTTAGGCACATAGCTTCCCATTTCACAATGCAAACTGAATGGTATTCCCATTAGCTGACATCCAATTCAAAGTGCTGAAATGATAGAGCTGAGAATGAGCAGATCACACACTTCCTCCCTTATCTTGCAACTTGCAAAAAAAAAACATAAAATCAGTCTATTGTCTCTGGGCTGACAGTGCAATAGCAGGCTGAAATATCTTGTCATGAAATGGGACATGTTATCAACACAACTGGGAGAACAAATTTGCCTTTCACACCAATCATGAAAACCAAAATAACTTCTGGCCAAAACCCATTGCCAAGCAGTGTGCAAATCTTGTTAAATTGGTACATTTTAATTTTATGCTCATGGAGGATTTTGCTTGACTTTGCTATTGAATTGATAATGGAGTCAGTTGGCAAGATTAAATGAGATAGCAAGAAATTTAATGTTATTGTGATATTTTGCAGTGGTAGTGGCAAGTCTATCCTCTGTCAACATATGGCAGTGAATGATTGTATTACTTGGAGGCCTTTTTTTAAAAAAAATTTAAAACACTCATTTTGATTTTAAATTTGAGGAGCAGATTGTATAATTTTAAAGCTAGCTTCCCAAAAGAGTGCCTACGAAAGCCAAATGGTTGTTAAATTTACCAGCTATTGTTCAAAAAAAGTCTTGTCCAAAGAATAGTGGATGTTTTTCCTTTTGTCCTGTGTGGGTTAAGGATATGTTATTAAATGTCAAAGTAGTGGTGTAATTCACAGAACTCTAATGATGTTTCTGATGACTGTGCAAATACCGAATTATGACTGGGTTGTATTTTAATTTCAAGAGGACATGGGTGGGAGCTCAGCTTTTTCTACAGGTTTGCTGTGGTGTAGCCTTGAGAGGTTTGTGGAGCAAGCTGGGCAAAACTTGCCAAAGCTGAGCCCTTGCTTTAACTTCTGGTGTTCTGTTCATGTATGGACAGGTTGCAGGGTCTGCTAGTTTCAAATTCCTGTACAGACATGCTGGACAGCTGCAAACTGAGCAAGTCAACATCTATTTGTCGCCTTAGACAAACAGTTTGTATCCTTCTGTGATCCAACAAATTTCCAATTTAATCAAGGCAATGTTAAAATAACACTGTCGTGCCATAGTAGCACTTTTCACTTTGTGTGGACTAAGAGAACATGTGCACCTTGGAGAGATGGCATTTGAAAGCTGTACAGGCAATGCTGTAAACTCTACTTAAGAGGGAAATCAGGAGACATGAGATAGCTTTGGCAAATACAATTAAGGAGAATCTAAAGAGTTTTTACAAATATATTAAGGACAAAAGGGTAACTAGGGAGAGAATAGGGCCCCTCAAAGATCAGCAAGACGGCCTTTGTGTGGAGCCACAGAAAATGGAGGAGATACTAAATGAATATTTTGCATCAGTGTTTACTGTGGAAAAGGATATGGAAGATATAGACTGTAGGGAAATGGATGGTGACATCTTGCAAAATGTCCAGATTACAGAGGAGGAAGTGCTGGATGCCTTGAAACGGTTAAAGGTGGATAAATCCCCAGGACATGATCAGGTGCACCCGAGAACTCTGTGGGAAGCTAGAGAAGTGATTGCTGGAGGTCTTGCTGAGATATTTGTATTATCGATAGTCACAGGTGAGGTGAGGTGCCGGAAGACTGGAGGTTGGCAAACGTGGTGCCACTGTTTAAGAAGGGCAGTAAAGACACTAGCCAGGGAACTATAGACCGGTGAGCCTGACCTCGGTGGTGGGCAAATTGTTGGAGGGAATCCTGAGGTACAGGATGTACAGGTATTTGGAAAGACCAGGACTGATTCAGGATAGTTAACATGGCTTTGTGCATGGGAATCATGTCTCACAAACTTTGTTACTTCTTCAAAAAACAATCAAGAAGATTGATGAGGGCAGAGCAGTAGATGTGATCTATATGGACTTCAGTAAGGCGTTCGACAAGGTTCCCCATGGGAGACTGTTTAGCAAGGTTAGATCTCACGGAATACAGGGAGAACTAGCCATTTGGATACAGAACTGGCTCAAAGGTGAAAGACAGAGGGTGGTGGTGGTGGAGGGTTGTTTTTCAGACTGGAGGCCTGTGACCAGTGGAGTGCCACAAGGATCGGTGCTGGGCCCTCTACTTTTTGTCATTTACGTAAGTGATTTGGATGCGAGCATAAGAGGTAAAGTTAGTAAGTTTGCAGATGACACCAAAATTGGAGGTGTAGTGGACAGCGAAGAGGGTTACCTCAGATTACAACAGGATCTGGACCAGATGGGCTGAGAAGTGGCAGATGGAGTTTAATTCGGATAAATGCGAGGTGCTGCATTTTGGGAAAGCAAATCTTTGCAGGACTTATACACTTAGTGATAAGGTCCTAGGGAGTGTTGTTGAAGAAAGAAACCTTGGAATGCAGGTTCATAGCTCCTTGAAAGTGGAGTCGCAGGTAGATAGATAGTGAAGAAGGCGTTTGGTATGCTTTCTTTTATTGGTCAGAGTATTGAGTACAGGAGTTGGGAGGTCATGTTGTGGCTGTACAGGACATTGGTTAAGCCACTGTTGGAATATTGCGTGCAGTTTTCTGGTCTCCTTCCTATCGGAAACTTGAAAGGGTTCAGAAAAGATTTACAAGGATGTTGCCAGGGTTGGAGGATCTGAGCTACAGGGAGAGGCTGAACAGGCTGGGGCTGTTTTCCCTGGAGTGTCGGAGGCTGAGGGGTGACCTTATAGAGGTTTACAAAATTATGAGGGGCATGGATAGGATAAATAGACAAACACTTTTCCCTGGGGTTGGGGAGTCCAGAACTAGAGGGCATAGGTTTAGGGAGAGAGGGGAAAGATATAAAGGAGACCTGAGGCGCAACGTTTTCACGCAGAGGGTAGTACGTGTATGGAATGAGCTGTCAGAGGAAGTGGTGGAGGCTGATACAATTGCAAGATTTAAGAGGCATTTGGATGGGTATATGAATAGGAAGGGTTTGGAGGGATATGGGCTGGGTGCTGGCAGGTGGGACTAGATTGGGTTGGGATACCTGGTCGGCATGGACGGGTTAGACCAAAGGGTCTGTTTTCATGCTGTAAATCTCTTTGACGCTATTACTCTAATTTGTTTAAGATCCATGTCTTCATGTGTCGGATATTCAGCTAAATTTGACAAGAGTTTTATATAGTGGCATCCATTTTCCTGAGAAAATTGCAATTCTATTTCTGTTATAATTATGGGAGGTTTAAAGGCCTAGTCATGTCAAAACCCTATCCTCCCAAATAATTAGTTTCTGAAGGCTGATGATTTAATTAAAGGTGATGCAGAAGATTGAATACTGTGATACATTAAACCTGAGAGATTTCTATGTCATGGAAATGGCTTTCACATGAGGTTTTTGGAAGAGGGATGTTCACAATCCCTGCAGCCTGAATTGGAAAGCAATACATTATTGACTAAGAATTTATATGATTTTTCAGTGTGTAAGTTATATTGTTCAGCTCCTTAATTATTCAGTGGACTCTGTTGTGTCATGCCTCACTCGGGTAGCATACTTTTAGAGTCCTCTGTACACTCATCTTAGTGTCATCTGCAGACTTACTTTGACATACTATACCCATCTCCAAATCATCTGTGTAAATTGTAAATAATTGCAGTCCCAATACTGATCCCTGAGGCATGCCACTAGTCACTGATTCCAGCTCCAATCTGTTCAGCGATTTGAGAACCAATCCCATGGTTGTTGGCAGGCAAAAGGCCAAATTCACAGACGGATTAGTTTCTTGTTGCTCGCTGAAACTGCATTTCTCCACACCCCTCAGTTACAACTGATCTGTGAACTACATTTCAACGACTGCTTGAACAAGCAGCTCTGTAAACATTGCTAAGAGAGTGTCAGGTTACTTGCTTGAAAAGGCTACAATAATCTTTCAGCAATTCTTGGCTTTTATAGCAGTTCTTTTCAAATTTCAGTGCACAGTCTAAAATATAGGAATGGTATAGGTCTTTACAGTTGTTACAAAGCCAGACAGATTAAGGAAATCCTGGGTTAGATCACTTATTTTGAGTTTGCTAATTGTGAGATTAGATTGCGTTTCAGAGGATGGAAGAATAGCATAAACTAATAATGGTGCGCTGATTCAGTGATGTGTTCTCTGCATTTGAAATCTTACAAGTTTCACTCTTTGAATCAAAAATGCAATTTAGCTTATCACGTCAAAGTAAATAGAAAATCCAAGATCACAAAATAATTAATGATTTTTCAAAAGAACATGGTTTCTGTAGTAACATAAAGTTGTTGTTGACATTTACCTCTTGAATCTCTTTTCAGTATTCAGTCATCACACAGACTTCCTCACACTGAAGTTAGCACCAAGAAAACAAATCTGTTAATTGAGACAAGTGTTAATGGACTGTTAGTTAACTGATATATTGCACTTCTTATGTAAAGAGAGGAGTCTATACAATTTGTGTGTGCTACTTGGTGTAATGCAAGTAACATCTGTCGAATTTAATTGTGATTAAATGCATTGTCAAGCAAAAGCATTTTCCGAAAGGCACATACAGTCATAGCACTGTACAGCATGGAAACATGCCCTTTGGTCCAACCTGTCCATGCTGACTAGATATCCTAAATTAATCGAATCCCATTTGCCAGCATTTGGCCCATATCCCTCTAAACCCTTCCTATTCATGTACCCTTCCAGATACCTTTTAAATGTTGTAATTGTATCAAACTCCATCAGTTTCTCATTCCATATATGCACCACACTCTTGTGAAAAGTTGCCCCAAGGTCCCTTTTAAATCTTTCCCCTCTCACCCTAAACCTATGCCCTTGAGCTTTGGGCTTCTCTACCCTACAGAAAAGGCCTTGGCTATTCACTCTCTCCATGCCGGGCATGATTTTATAAACCTTAGCTAGCGATGCGCCAGGAAAATTAGCCCCAGCCTATTCAGCCTCTCCTTGTAATTCAAACTCTCCAACCCTGGCAACGTCCTTGTAAATCTTTTCTGAACCCTTTCAAGTTTCACAATATCCTTCCTATAACAGGGAGACCAGAATTGCACACAGTATTCTAACAGTGGCCTAACCAATGACCTGTACAGTTGTAACATGACCTCCCAACTCCTTTATTCAATGCACTGACCAATAAAAGCAAGCATACCAAACACCACCTTCAATACCCTGTCTACCTACAATTTCATTTTCAAGGAACTATGAACCTGCACTCTCAGGTCAACTTTGCTGAATAGAATAGAAATGCTTTTGTGTTAAATTATCTGCATGCATTGAGGATCTTGCAGGTCTGCAGTTCTAGAATTCGATGTTTCAGCTTTGTCATTTTTATCAAAGGTTGTCCAAGTGGCTTTTTGCAAATTGCTTATTTGGGTTCAGCAATTTTCAATCTCATAGTTGCTCTAGCTAAAATCACCTGCCTCAGCACAGACAGGATCTCAAACCCGATGTATTCCAGTTAAATGGCTTTATATCGCACCATATCTCAGGATGGGTGTCTTTCATTGTCTCATTTATGTATTCCACCACTTTTAGACTATACTTATTGTAGGTGCTTGTTGTATACATGAGATCTTATTCAGTATTCACTCAACTTAAACAGGCGAATAGCTGTGCAATAAAGCAATACAGCCTAGTGATAATACATCATATTATTAAATCATAATACAAGGAGAAAAGAAAATTAGATTTAAATCTTTTACATTGAAGATTGCAAAACCCTGGAATCACATTTCAATAGTTGCTTGGTAATGCTGTATTTCTGCAATGTTAGGATTGCTGTTGGCCATGTTCACCATGCTACTTGCATTGAATGCCAGGAGTAATAAACTTTCATTGGTGTTGTATTTGAAAATTGTGCCAGCAAAAAAAAGTGGCATTTACTGACTTCTTTTCCCCCCAAGACAAATCACCAATGGATTTATTGCAGATCACTCTCATTTAATTTTGGACTTTATCTCACATCTTAAGGAGAGTATCACTTAAATTGCTGAGGTTGAAATATGCCATGAGTAAGATTGTCCGGGGAGGGATTAGACAGCCATGGCTGACAAAGGAAGTCAGGAAATGTATCAAAGAAAAAGAGAGATCCCATAAAGTGGCCAAGAGCACTGGAAAATCAGAAGATTGGGAAGGCTACAAAAACAAACAGGATAACAAAGAGAAATAAGGAAGGAGAGGATCAAATATGAAGGTCGGCTAGCCAGTAATATTAGAAATGATAGTAAAAGTTTCTTTCAATACATAAGGAACAAACGACAGGCAAAAAGTAGACATTGGGCCACTTCAACTGATGCTGGAAGGCT